>NC_137441.1:22704099-22844099 GCF_964374335.1 Astatotilapia calliptera
TATAGCACACAGCTATAGCAGAGTAAAGCTGTACCATCAAACACAGTGATAGAAAACATTGACAGCGCAGGACAACGCAAAACAACCAGACACATTAATAGAATAACTCACTAGAAGCGAGGCGAGAATTTAACTAGTAGAAAAAGCAAGTTCAAACAAATATGTTTTAAGCCGTGATTTAAAAGATTGAATAGAATCAGACGCCCGGATGCCAATCGGGAGATTGTTCCACAGCTCAGGTGCAGCTAGAGCAAACGCTCGATCACCTCTAGACTTCAAGCGAGATCTGGGCTGAACCAACAATGACTGTGAGGAAGATCTTAAGGCCCTCGTAGGAAGATATGAATTTAAGAGTTCCTTAAGATAACTTGGCCCTGTGTTATTAGTAATTTTAAAAGTAAACAACAGAATTTTAAATTGAATACGAAATTTCACAGGCAACCAGTGCAAATCAGCAAGGACGGGAGTGATGTGAGCAAACTTCTTAGTTTTAGTTAGAATGCGTGTAGCGGCATTCTGGACTGTCTGTAATCTATGTAAAAGGGTAGAGTGGAGACCATAATAAAGTGAATTACAGTAATCTAGTCTTGACGTTACAAAGGCATGGATAAGCTTTTCCAGGTCATTGTGCGGGATGTAGTGTTTGGCCTTGGAAATAAGGCGAAGTTGGTAGAAACTAGATCTGACGACAGCAGATACTTGTTTATCAAGTTTAAATGAGCTGTCGAGTAGCACACCCAAATTCCTAACAGTGTCAGGGAAAGAACTAGTGAGAAAACCAAAAGCATCATGAAGTTTGGCACGAAGAGCGTCACTTCCAAAGATCATAATTTCAGTTTTCTTATCGTTAAGGATAAGAAAATTTGCCAGAAGCCATTGCTTGACCTCACACATGCACTCTCGAAAGTTACTCACGGACATAGCTAGATCATCATTCAGCTCAAAATAGATCTGGATGTCATCGGCATAATAGTGAAAGGCAATGTGGTATTTCTCAAAAATGACACTTAAAGGAAGCATATACAGTGAGAACAGGGTAGGGCCTAACACAGATCCCTGGGGGACACCACAGCAAACAGGTACAGCGGAGGAGGAGGAGGTGGCCAAGTGAACCGAAGAGAGCCGATCGGAGAGGTAAGATTTAAACCAATCCAAGGCAGCGCCCTTGATGCCTACAGTGTGCTCTAGTCTCGCCAATAGTATGTTATGGTCAACCATGTCAAATGCCGATGAAAGATCCAATAGCACTAGGACAGAGGGGCGTCCATTGTCAGCCATTAGTAAAAGGTCATTAAAAACTCGGAGCAGTGCTGATTCAGTGCTGTGGTGTTGTTTAATTAAAGGCTGATTGATATTTATCATTAATGTTATTCTCATCTAGGTATGTCTGAAGTTGAAGCAGAACCACCTTCTCAAGAATTTTAGCCACGAAGGGAAGTTTGGAAATCGGCCTATAATTGGCATAATCATTTTGATCGAGATTACTTTTTTTAAGAACAGGTTGGATTATAGCATGTTTAAGAGCTGATGGTACATAGCCGGACAGCAAGGAGGAGTTCAATATGGACAATAGACAAGGTCCAATTGCACTAAAACAATCCTTGACTATACGGGATGGAAGAGCATCATGTACAAGATTAGTATTGTTCAGTTTCTCAATTAGATGCTTCAGAGTAGAGAGAGAAACAGGTTCAAATTGACAAAAAGTAGTAGAACAATCAGGGGTGGGCATACGGTCGGTCACCAAAGGAAGGGTAGATTTAAGAGATGCGACTTTATCCAAAAAATAACTTGAAAATTTTTCACAAAGGCCCGGGGAGCACGGCAGAGGCATAGAGGGGCAGGGGTTGACCACAGAGTTGAAAATTTTGAATAAAATTCGAGGGTTGTTTCCATTGGTGGTGATAATTTTAGATAGGAAAGCTGCTTTAGCCGCTCTGGCAGCTGATTGAAACTTCGAGCGGCTAATGCATAAAATGTCATATGATGACTGGAGATTATCTTTCCTCCACCTCCTCTCATCCCGTCGACACATACGTCGTAAGGCGCGAACAGAATCATTTAACCAACATTGTGAGTAGGTTCTGGGGCGTTTCATTTTGATCGGTGCTACAATGTCAAGGATAGAGGAACATGTAGTTAATAGAGTATTGGCGAAATTCTCAAGCGTATGTGGGGTAAGACAATCTGACGTATTAAATGAAAAGTTCACAAAAGAATTAGAAAATTTCAACAGAGTATCAGCATTCACAGTACGCGTAGGGCAAAGAGGAGCCTCAAAGCGTGATCCGGTGTTGCCAAGGTCAAGATCGAAAATAACCGGAGAATGGTCGGAAAGTCCAGTGTTTCTAATTTCCTTAATACATATATCCACATCGTATGAAAAAACCAAATCAAGGGTGTGGCCCTTAACATGGGTAGGCTCATTCACCCACTGGGTAAGATTAAAAGAAGCAGTTAGTGCTAGAAAATCGTTAGCCAATTGGTCATCCATACAACAGACATGAATGTTAAAATCACCAGAAATAATAACAGAACCATATTTAAAAAGAATGGATCCCAAGAAGTCAGCAAATTCAGAAAGGCATGATCAACCGACTCCACAGAGAGGCAGCAGGAAAAAGAAGGGATTGTAATGTGAGGAAACAAAAGCTGAAGTAACAAAGGAGTACAGAAATAGCCACAGTTGTGATGATGTCACGTATTATACTACCCGAAGGCTTCATAGACATCACGGTGTTTACTGAAACGTTAAAGTTGATGACATTCGTCATCTCCAGTAGTTTGTTTTTCTGGAAGTTGTGAAATAGAAGTGTGTGCACACGATCATTCTCTTGTGCTAAATGATTCTCTCTCGCCCTCTCCCTGGCCTCTTCAAGAATCTGTTTTTGTGGGTCAGTCTTGGACTGTTCCACAGCTACACTGTGTGTGTATGATAAATGTACACAGCAATAACATGTTAGTCAGGCCACAGGCTAACCAAGGACATCTGTGCCAAGGGTGTGTGCACTGGTTAAGCTTTGAGATCCCATCCAGACATCCACACCACACCACTGAAATCAAAGGAAGACTATTGCAATGTCACTTACAGGCACTTGGGCCCAATTCAGATCACCTCCACTTTGTGTTTGGACAAAGTGTAGTCCATATTTGTAGTTTTTTTTTTTTTTTTGGTCCACAACCGGACTTGACTGGTTTCCTCAGGGTATTTCTGCCTCAGCTCAGCCGCAAGTCCATCTTACATGGGAAAATCTCAGGTGTGTTATAGCAGTACGGCCACATCTAACCTGTTACCCAGGTTAAGCCAAGCTCATGACTTCTGGGCCACATCTGGCCCACAAAGCACTTGCCAGTAACTGGCATGCAAGTCCCAGAAGCAGCCCAGATAAAACCTGAATTCATCTGGGCTGCAAAGTGAATGTTTTGGGTCTTTTCCTAGCACTGATACACTTTTTAATAGGTTTGTTTATCAATTTATTTGTTTTTTTTACAACCACTTGGCAAAAGTGTTTATTAGATAACTCTGGCCCAATATCACTGGCTAACCAAAATTGCAGGGTAGCATCCTTTTAGTTTTCACATCAGCATCAAAACCCATTACAAGTCCAAAGCCAGCAATAAAACTACCCTTTGAACATCTGCTGTGTGTGTTATGGTCAATCAATAAATTATCTGTAGCTGTGAACAGTTTCTCTCTGACCGATCCAAGTTTATAGTAAAGAGCTCTGTGTAACCTGATTGAATATTGGTTAAGGAAAGAGGTGTAGCGATAGATTAGCCCTGTATAAATTCCAGTCCCTTTGCTGTTACAAAGAAATGTTAATGTCCACTGCCAAAACTAACCTACACCCCCTTAAAAAGAGTTTCTCCTTATTCTTCTTATTTGCTGAAAACACAGCGCCCTGCTGTTTTAGAACAATTACTGAGCATTAAAAGATTATGCACTTGCAGAAAAATGAAAAATGGCTCCCATCTTTTATAAGAACCATTAGTAGGCAGGTGAGAAGTATTAAGAGATGTAGGGAATTGTTTGTTTTAGCTTTTTCTTGGATTTGCTGACAATATGAAAACTGTACAGTGCTGCCAGTCTTATCCTTTAAATCACACTTAATTCTCACCAAATGTTTTTGGTAAAACTAAAGAGGGTTTAAATAGGTTTAGGACAAAAAGTTAGACAATCAGCACAAGACAGAATAATGGGTTCAAGCTAGGCAGGATGAACGTTTCACACCTTGGCTGCCCTCTGTGGCATTGTGCCAACTTAACACCACAGGCTCATGAACAGGAACGAAATGAAAAAGAAGCCTACAGAAAGCCTACAGAGCCTACGTACAGAGAAACTGTGCAAAACTGAAAACTTTAGCTTAGGCGAGCTTTGCATTTTAACGTTTGCTCATGTTGCAAGGTCAGAAAGATTTGCCTTGATCTCTGTAATTGACGTCAAATTTTACAATGAGCGCACAACAAATACAAAAGCCGGAAAGAGAGTGTCTGAGTTTGAAAGACGCCTAGCTTAGTCATCATGGAAAAGATGGAAAGGAAACAAAAAGGAAAGCCAGGATGGACAAGTGACATGTTCATAGTTTGTGGCTGGTCCTGCAGACAGAAAATCATTCCAGTGCTGCATTCTCTTGTCTGGGCAGCATAAATCATTGGGCTTAAAGACAACAGGAGCGCCTCTAAAAACTGGCCTCTTGTATAAACATTAAATGCTTCAAACTGCAGCTCTCAGGAGGGTCACTGGCTAAAAAATGTGTACATATATATATATATATATATATATATATATATATATATGTATAACACCCAGCACGCCCCTGCGGGCGGTTTATCCTTCAAGCTCAGGTCCTCTACCAGAGGCCTGGGAGCTTGAGGGTCCTGCGCAGTATCTTAGCTGTTCCCAGGACTGCGCTCTTCTGGACAGAGATCTCCGATGTTATTCCCGGGATCTGCTGGAGCCACTCGCCTAGCTTGGGAGTCACCGCACCTAGTGCTCCGATTACCACGGGGACCACCGTCACCTTCACCCTCCACATCCTCTCGAGCTCTTCTCTGAGCCCTTGGTATTTCTCCAGCTTCTCGTGTTCCTTCTTCCTGATATTGCTGTCATTCGGAACCGCTACATCGATCACTACGGCCGTCTTCTTCTGTTTGTCTACCACCACTATGTCCGGTTGGTTAGCCACCACCATTTTGTCCGTCTGTATCTGGAAGTCCCACAGGATCTTAGCTCGGTCATTCTCCACCACCCTTGGGGGCATCTCCCATTTTGACCTCGGGACTTCCAGGTTATACTCGGCACAGATGTTCCTGTACACTATGACAGCCACTTGGTTATGGCGTTCCATGTATGCCTTGCCTGCTAGCATCTTGCACCCTGCTGTTATGTGCTGGATTGTCTCTGGGGCATCTTTACACAGCCTGCACCTGGGGTCTTGCCTGGTGTGATAGACCCCAGCCTCTATGGATCTTGTGCTCAGAGCTTGTTCTTGTGCTGCCATGATTAGTGCCTCTGTGCTGTCTTTCAGTCCAGCTTTGTCCAGCCACTGGTAGGATTTCTGGATATCAGCCACCTCCTCTATCTGCCGGTGGTACATACCGTGCAGGGGCCTGTCCTTCCATGATGGTTCCTCGTCTCCCTCCTCTTTCTTGGGTTTCTGCTGCCTGAGGTATTCACTGAGCACTCGGTCAGTTGGGGCCATCTTCCCAATGTATTCTTGGATGTTCCTTGTCTCATCCTGGACTGTGGTGCTGACACTCACCAGTCCCCGGCCCCCTTCCTTCCGCTTAGCGTACAGCCTCAGGGTGCTGGACTTGGGGTGAAACCCTCCATGCATGGTAAGGAGCTTTCTTGTCTTTATGTCAGTGGCTTCTATCTCCTCCTTTGGCCAGCCTATTACCCCAGCAGGGTACCTGATCACGGGCAGGGCGTACGTGCTGATGGCCCGGATCTTGTTCTTACCATTCAGCTGACTCCTCAGGACTTGCCTGACCCTCTGCAGGTACTTGGCGGTTGCAGCTTTTCTAGCGGCCTCTTCATGGTTCCCATTCGCCTGCGGGATCCCCAAGTACTTGTAACTGTCCTCTATGTCTGCAATGTTGCCTTCTGGTAGTTCAATCCCCTCAGTTCTGACTACCTTCCCTCTCTTTGATACCATCCGACTACACTTCTCCAGTCCGAACGACATTCCAATGTCATTGCTGTATAGCCTGGTAGTGTGGATCAGTGAATCGATGTCTCGTTCACTCTTGGCATACAGCTTGATGTCATCCATGTACAGGAGGTGGCTGACAACTGCTCTGTTCCGTAGTCGGTATCCGTAGCCAGCCTTGTTAATGATCTCACTGAGGGGGTTCAGGCCTATGCAGAACAGCAGTGGGGACAGAGCATCTCCTTGGTAGATCCCGCACTTGATGGTGACTTGTGCTATGGGCTTGGAGTTGGTTACGCCAGGGGGACCGCCTCCTCTTGTGTTGTACGCCACATCCCCATTGAGTCCCTGATGAAGGCTCTTAGGGTCCCATTGATCTTGTACAATTCTAGGCATTCCAGTATCCAGCTGTGGGGCATTGAGTCATAGGCCTTCTTGTAATCAATCCAGGCAGTGCACAGGTTGGTCAGTCTGGTCTTGCAGTCTCGGCTGACTGTTCTGTCTACCAGTAGCTGGTGTTTTGCGCCTCTGGTATTCTTGCCAATTCCTTTCTGTGTCCTGCTCATGTATTGACCCATGTGCCTGTTCATCTTAGCCGATATGATGTCTGACAGGAGCTTCCATGTAGTACTGAGGCAGGTTATTGGTCGGTAGTTGGAGGGGACCGGTCCCTTCTTGTGGTCCTTGGGGATCAGGACCGTCCGACCTTCGGTTAGCCATTCCGGGTGTCTCTCGTTAACTAGCAGCTGGTTCATTTGTGCTGCCAGGCGCTCGTGGAGTGCAGTCAGCTTCTTCAGCCAGTAGGCGTGAACCATGTCGGGCCCTGGTGCTGTCCAACTCTTCATACTGGAGACCCTTTCTTGGATATCTGCCACTGGGATGGTTACTGGACCCTGTTCAGGGAGGTCGCTGTGGTCTGCCCTCAGATCCACTAGCCACTGAGCATTGCCGTTATGGGTTGCGTCCTTCTCCCATATGCCCTTCCAGTATTGCTCCGTCTCCAGCCTTGGTGGTGCTGTTCTCTTATTGTTCCCTTGCCACTGAGAGTACACCTTTGCTGGTTCTGTGGAGAACAGCTGGTTTATTCTCCTGCCTTCTATCTCTCTGGTGTACCTCCTCAAGCGGCTGGCCAAGGCTGTGAGTCTTTGCTTGGCAGTTTCCAAGGCCTCAGGTATGGACAGCTTGCTGTATTTCTTATGCACCTTCTTTGTCGCACCTTTCTGCAACTCCGTTAGTTGGCTAACCTCCCTCCGTGCTACTTTGATCTTGTCCTCTAGCCTCCTTCTCCATGGAGGGTACTGCCCCTTGTGGCTGTTCAACTTGTAGCCAAGCATCTCACTGATCACTGCTGCCGTATTGTAGATCAGCTTGTTAGTGTCGGTAATCGTGGTTGTAGGTATTGTCCGTAGTGCTGCATTAACATCATCTAGCAGACCTTCTGTGGGTACTTCACGTAATCTTGGTAACCGGCTACGGGGGATCCAGGTTTCAAGCTTGGCCATGATCCTATTTTTCAGGTCAGTTCCTCTCGCACTCAACGGTCCTTCATGTACCCAATCTCGGGTGGGGGTGATGATATCTCCCCCCTGACCTGGCGTCCTGACTCCTCCTTGCCGTAGCATTTGTGTTGTACCTCGTCAATCTCTAGCTGTGAGAGCAGTCCCTTCTTTCGAATGTTGGAACACTGAGCTACTAGTTGTTTCGCCGTCATTGGATGTTGGGTATATATATATATATATATATATATATATATATATATATATATATATATACCAGCTACTGGTAGACAGAACAATCAGCCGAGACTGCAAGACCAGACTGACCAACCTGTGCACTGCCTGGATTGATTACAAGAAGGCCTATGACTCAATGCCCCACAGCTGGATACTGGAATGCCTAGAATTGTACAAGATCAATGGGACCCTAAGAGCCTTCATCAGGACCTCAATGGGGATGTGGCGTACAACACTAGAGGCCAACTCCAAGCCCATAGCACAAGTCACCATCAAGTGCGGGATCTACCAAGGAGATGCTCTGTCCCCACTGCTGTTCTGCATAGGCCTGAACCCCCTCAGTGAGATCATTAACAAGGCTGGCTACGGATACCGACTACGGAACGGAGCAGTTGTCAGCCACCTCCTGTACATGGATGACATCAAGCTGTATGCCAAGAGTGAACGAGACATCGATTCACTGATCCACACTACCAGGCTATACAGCAATGACATTGGAATGTCGTTCGGACTGGAGAAGTGTAGTCGGATGGTATCAAAGAGAGGGAAGGTAGTCAGAACTGAGGGGATTGAACTACCAGAAGGCAACATTGCAGACATAGAGGACAGTTACAAGTACTTGGGGATCCCGCAGGCGAATGGGAACCATGAAGAGGCCGCTAGAAAAGCTGCAACCGCCAAGTACCTGCAGAGGGTCAGGCAAGTCCTGAGGAGTCAGCTGAATGGTAAGAACAAGATCCGGGCCATCAGCACGTACGCCCTGCCCGTGATCAGGTACCCTGCTGGGGTAATAGGCTGGCCAAAGGAGGAGATAGAAGCCACTGACATAAAGACAAGAAAGCTCCTTACCATGCATGGAGGGTTTCACCCCAAGTCCAGCACCCTGAGGCTGTACGCTAAGCGGAAGGAAGGGGGCCGGGGACTGGTGAGTGTCAGCACCACAGTCCAGGATGAGACAAGAAACATCCAAGAATACATTGGGAAGATGGCCCCAACTGACCGAGTGCTCAGTGAATACCTCAGGCAGCAGAAACCCAAGAAAGAGGAGGGAGACGAGGAACCATCATGGAAGGACAGGCCCCTGCACGGTATGTACCACCGGCAGATAGAGGAGGTGGCTGATATCCAGAAATCCTACCAGTGGCTGGACAAAGCTGGACTGAAAGACAGCACAGAGGCACTAATCATGGCAGCACAAGAACAAGCTCTGAGCACAAGATCCATAGAGGCTGGGGTCTATCACACCAGGCAAGACCCCAGGTGCAGGCTGTGTAAAGATGCCCCAGAGACAATCCAGCACATAACAGCAGGGTGCAAGATGCTAGCAGGCAAGGCATACATGGAACGCCATAACCAAGTGGCCGTCATAGTGTACAGGAACATCTGTGCCGAGTACAACCTGGAAGTCCCGAGGTCAAAATGGGAGATGCCCCCAAGGGTGGTGGAGAATGACCGAGCTAAGATCCTGTGGGACTTCCAGATACAGACGGACAAAATGGTGGTGGCTAACCAACCGGACATAGTGGTGGTAGACAAACAGAAGAAGACGGCCGTAGTGATCGATGCAGCGGTTCCGAATGACAGCAATATCAGGAAGAAGGAACACGAGAAGCTGGAGAAATACCAAGGGCTCAGAGAAGAGCTCGAGAGGATGTGGAGGGTGAAGGTGACGGTGGTCCCCGTGGTAATCGGAGCACTAGGTGCGGTGACTCCCAAGCTAGGCGAGTGGCTCCAGCAGATCCCGGGAATAACATCGGAGATCTCTGTCCAGAAGAGTGCAGTCCTGGGAACAGCTAAGATACTGCGCAGGACCCTCAAGCTCCCAGGCCTCTGGTAGAGGACCCGAGCTTGAAGGATAAACCGCCCGCAGGGGCGTGCTGGGTGTTTTTTTTTTTTTTATATATAGTTATTAACACATTTTATATACATATACATATATTACACAGCTACAGTGACATCACTGTTGGTTACTGAAGTCTGGATTTGAAGTCTCGAGATGAGTACTTTGTCACCATCTTGGCTGCAAAAAACTGGATGTGACAGGGCGGGGTGGATTGAATTGTGAAGCTACACAGTCATTGGCTAAAGACTTGTGAATGAGAAGTTTTAATCCAGTGTGCATGCAGTTTCATAGCATAGGTATGCCTTCATTTGAAACATTGTGTGACCAAGATTTACAAAATATACCCATTTTTCCCCCAGTATGGCTTGAAATGACTGACCCAGCCCATAAAGAGGAAAGCTGTTTACAGAGGTGAGACAGAAAGCCATTTTCTGATAGAGCCCATACTCACACCACCACCACACATTTAGACTGTGTTTGTCGCAGTCCTCAGTTTTTCTAGTTTTCTAGAAAACTAGAAAAACTGCTATGACATTACTCAGTTAAGAATGAATCAGGCCGGGGTGGGTCTTTTTCTTTTTTCTTCCAAGAATGGGCCTTTTTCTCAATCCCAGAATATGAGTTTCAAGTATGAGTTCACAAAACCGCTGAATCTTTTGTGGTAATAAGCCCCACCACACACAAATACACACATTCAACCGCACAGTGGTGTGATCTCATCAGCAGTCGCACAGCCTCTTTTCTGGCAACATGCACATGCAGGCAGGTTGGGGAGGAGGTCGGATATCAACGCACTTTAAAAGAAAGACGTACAGCCGAGTAGGCTGGAGCCACAGTTTATCAGGTGTTCAAGTATTTCTGCTTTTTTGGCTAAAACAATACATCCATCATTGTCTTCCGCTTATTTAGGGTCATGGAGTTTATCGTCAGGTTCCTCAAAAACATAGCCTGTTAGCTCAGGACTCTCCCTCATTCATCTTCAACTTGGAAACACAAAAGAAGACAGAAGTTTAATCATGGTTATATTAACGTCAATTCAGCAGCTATAGTAAAAACTAGGAAATTTTAGGAATAATTATTTAATTAAAAGTGATAGAGGATCAAATATATGAAACCAATATTGGTTTCCATTTTTCCCCCTTCACATGAATAAAGAGATTTCCAGCCACAAAAAAGCCCAAATGCTCAAGATTTCCTGGATGATGAGCCTCGAGCATCCCACTAATGTGCTCAGATTAAATCCAACTATGATGGTAGGTCATCAAAACAAAAAATCCTAACTTCAAAGCATATCTCGAACACATACCAAAAGTTCCACAGCTCCCCAACTATCCCCTCAAATTCCTCAGATGTAGCTGAGAAATATGTCCCTGTAATACAGGGACATAAATCAAAGCCTAAATCTGAGGGGAAATGAATGCTGATTAACTCTTCTTCTTTTAATAATAAAAAAATTAAATAAAAAAGAAGTTACAATGGCATTTCTATTTTGGGAGATGAGAGCCTGGGATGTGTTAACGCTGTGCCTCCAGGGGTTTGGCCACAACGTGGGAAACAGAAAGGAAACTAGGAAAACGTGGGGATGGTTGTCCCAGTGAAAACAAAGAGTACTGTGGCAGACAAATTGCCCGGGAATTTAAAAGTCTGCCGTCTAACTGTGCAGGATCCCATACCCCCCAAACCATCTTCTTGACTTGTATGATGCGGTTCAACAAGCACTGAATATCTTGGTATCATGCAAAAGTCCCAGCTGGCTGTGGTTTCCCTCATTTTTGAAGGTTTCAATAGGCTTTCACAAGATGACTGGCGTATGTGGTCACCCTTTTCCTTCAGAGGACGAGTAAGTAATAAATTCCTTACATCCATTTTGGTTAACCCACGTCACTCCAAAACAGCTTCATGTTGAGGTGATTAAGATGAATTTTGTAAATTCCCATGTGTGATGTGCGGTGTGAGGAGCTTTTCCCATTGGTATTGATTGGGGAACACTGAATGTGCAACTCGGTGTAGGGCGAAATAACTAAATGCACCGGGGCCAACATGTTATTTTTTTTTAATCATGCTAATAATTGTTTATAAAACATCTTTGAACTGGGATTTTCAAAAAAAAAAGAAAAAAGGACTAATTACAATGTGAGATTTTCTTCCTGTTAAAGGTTTTTCCTTCCCACTGTCGCCAACTGCTTGCTCATAGAGGGCTGTGTAATTGTTAGGGTGTTCTCTGTGATATTGTAGGGTCTTTATCTTATAATATAAAGTACCTTGAGGCAACTGATGCTGTGATTTGGCGCTATATAAATAAAAGTGAATTGAACTGAACTGAAATGTAGTTTATCCTTTGCAGTTGTTTTGTAAGAAAGTCTCTTGCTCCCTCTTGTGGTTGACATGCAGTTTGTGGGGATAGGTTATTTGATTAATCTAAATTGCCCATAGGCGTGAATATGGGAGTGAATGTGAGCATAAATGGTTGTCTGTCTCTGTGTGTTAGCCCTGCGTCAGACTGGCGACCTGTCCAGGGTGTACCCTGCCTCTCGCCCTATGACAGCTGGGATAGGCTCCAGTGGAAGCGATGGATGTATGGATGGATGAAAGTTTGTCCTTTGCAGCTGTTTTGTAAGAAAGTATCTTGCTCCGTCTTGTGGTTGAACTCAGACATTGCAAATTTTCGTTCATATTTAATAGTCATAGTTTTTTCTTTGTTAGTTATTCTCAGGGTTTTCCTTTCCTCCTATGTTCCCTGTGCGTAGTCTCTGTTTCTGTTCGGTCTCCCATGTTTCATCAATTTTTGTCTTTGTGTTTACTTTGGTCTGTCAGGTTTGTGTCTGAGTCTCCATCTCAGTGTTTAGGCTTCCTGTTTTATTTTAATAGTCTCTCGTCTCTGCATAATGGGTTAGGAGCTGAATTAGTCTGCAATGCAAACAACATCAGAAACAAATGATCCAGTCTTGTACTTGGCTTGATCCATGCATGGTTCTGCAGAAGCACCAGCAGGCTGTCTCAGCTCAATGAAAGAAAAAAGAAAAAGGTTCATGATATTTTATAGGTCCCTTACAAGAAATACTAGAAACCATAATTGTAATATTTGTGACCAAAGCAAACATTTTATATATTTGTTTATATGGTTGATGGCGTGTTGTGCTGTTTCATTATGAAATATTGAAGTTAAGTGGTACGCCTGACCATAAGGCGTAATGTGGAAGGGGATTTTATTCTCCAGTGTTGCATCTCTTCTTACCACATAGTAAACCAGGAGCTAATGCCACCCATGGTTTTGTTTTGTTTTTTGGTTCAAATACTAAACTCATGGGTGTGGACAAGCCATGAAGGCTGTTGTAACACACAGATTCTAGGTCTGACCAACAGTCCCAGAAAAAAAATGACAACCAATAAAAATTCTACAATATAATTTATTACTCACATTACTAAGATCAGTGGGAAACAATCCCAGCTACATTTGTCACATAAAAGTTGAGGAATAAAACAGTCCAGCATTCCACTTGCAAAGGGATAAAACACACAGTTCAAGAACAGGGCCAGCTGTGCCACAAATCACAAGTCCACACGCTGACAACTTCAACAGGGAGCAGCAGTTATCCTCCCAGACCCACCGCGCTGTACAGAATAGGCCAACAATCACCCCAGCCTTAGCAAGCCAACTCTGCCACAGCACGTGGGAGAGCTGTACCAGTATTACACTGGTATTTCCAGTGTGTAATATCAGTAAACGAAGAGCAAACTGAGCTTCTACGTGCACGAACCATGAAGGAGGATCGTGAAGCCAAAAATCCGTCAATTTAAGCGCCACAGCAAACACAGCCATCGGCGGAGGTGAAAGTCCGGCGGCAGCCGATGCTTCCAGGCTGGAGCTGGCTTCGTCGTCGAGCCTTAGCATGTTTGCTAAAGGGGTCACCAATGTGGAGGTATGTAATAACGACAGGAGAGGTCTCTGTGTCTCACTCCAACTTTATTAACTGACTCTCAGAACTTCACATATAGTGAGCGCCAAAATCTCCACCCCAACACTTCCCTTCAACTTGGGTGTGAGTGGAGCCACCTGGTGGTCCGCCACAACATCAGCCTGTTAAACGCACAGCTGAACTGTGAACACCACACTGCTGTGATAAAAACTACTACCTGTTGAGTTCTTATCCACCCAAAGTGCTGATTACATACTCGTTCTGATAACATTGCCACCTCCTAAAATAAACAACTATCACAGCCACAACAGTCATAAGACATGATTTTTTGGTGTTTTGTTGCACTAAATTACATGCCACAGACTTTGTAATTCACATTTGCGTGACTCATTTAAGGAAAACTCTTACAAATACAAGCTGCAAAAATTCTCCTGTCTACAATTTTCAGTCACATACTGACATTGTGCCTGTTTAGTAATGGGGCTGCATAGCCATAGACCAATCAGGGTGTCCATGTTGACCCATGTCGACCACTGAAAGCGTGACCAATGGGCACGTGAGCATCAAAACTGAACCAGAGAGCAATGGAAAAAGTGATGATGTGATGAATCATGTATTCTTGATCCCCAAAAGTTGATTCTGTGGGAGAAACATTTCAACACTCATCTAAGTGACTTCTTCAGTCTCAGCTGACTGCAGGTTTCCCCAGTCTTGTAAACAGTACATTTGCATAATGACTGAAACCAGCCCAGTGAAGGAACAATGGGCTGGGAGGTCAGTTCGCTGATCATTAATATGCAAATTCTCATGACCATTGATCAACAACCACTAATCAAAGCCTGCCGATCAATGGCCATGAGTACCATTCACAGAGAGTTGGGGAATGGTTGCAATGACAGCATTGTAAGATGGTGAAAGATGTACCCTTAGGCCCCCTCCTCAATTTAGAGATGGTCTTTCCCTTTTCACGTAAATGGCCTCCTTGACTCCGCACTCAAACATCCTCATCATTGAAAGAGTGTCCACTGGCCTGTAGGTGTAAATAGACTGCAGAGTCCTGGCCTGACGAGGTAGCTCTTCTGTGTTGTGCCATCTGCTTTGCCAGAGGTTCAAATCAAATCAAATCAAATCACTTTTATTGTCACATCACATGTGCAGGCACACTGGCACAGCACATGCGAGTGAAATTCTTGTGTGCGAGCCCCACAAGCAACAGAGATGTGCAAACACAACAACACAAACGAGCAAAATACAAGAATGGCCAACCTGAAACTAATAAATATATGTACAATATATAATAGTGTATGCATTTCTGGATGTGTATACTAAATATTTTCCTACGTGTGTGTGTGTGTGTGTATATACACACTTTTACAAATTAAATAGTTAAAAAAAAAATAATAATAATAATAATAAAATATATAAAATATACAGAGTTGAATATGTGCAAAACAAGTGGCATTTATATACAGTGTGGAGTGCATAATGTTGAAGTTCCAGTAGTGAAGCTGAGGTGTCTATGACGTGTTCAGCAGTCTGATGGCCTGATGGAAAAAGCTGTCTCTCAGTCTGCTGGTACGGGACCGGATGCTGCAGAACCTCCTTCCTGATGGAAGCAGTCTGAACAGTTTATGGCTGGGGTGACTGGAGTCCTTGATGATCCTCCCCGCTTTCCTCAGGCAGCGCTTCCTGTAGATGTCTTGGAGGGAGGGAAGCTCACCTCCAATTATCCGTTCAGAGCACCGCACTACTCGCTGGAGAGCTTTGCAGTTGTAGGCGGTGCTGTTGCCATACCAGGTGGTGATGCATCCAGTGAGGATGCTCTCAATGGCACAGTGATAGAAGGTCCTGAGGATGCGGGGGCTCATGCCGAATCTTTTCAGTCTCCT
Organism: Astatotilapia calliptera; assembly: GCF_964374335.1. NCBI lineage: Eukaryota > Metazoa > Chordata > Actinopteri > Cichliformes > Cichlidae > Astatotilapia > Astatotilapia calliptera. The sequence continues at coordinate 22,719,634 of NC_137441.1, forward strand.
GAGAAAGAAGAGGCGCTGCTGCGCCTTCTTCACTGTTTTGTTTGTGTGTACTGACCACGTAAGATCCTCAGCCAGATGTACTCCAAGGAACCGGAAGCTGCTCACTCTCTCCACAGCAGCGCCGTTGATGGTGATGGGGGTGTGTACTTCTCTGCACCTCCGGAAGTCCACTATCAACTCCTTTGTCTTTGCGACGTTGAGGGTGAGATGGTTGTCTTGACACCAGTGGGTCAGGGCGCTGACCTCCTCCCTGTAAGCCGTCTCATCACCGTTGGTGATAAGACCCACCACTGTAGTGTTGTCCGCAAACTTCACAATGATGTTGGAGCTGTTAGTGGCTGTGCAGTCGTAGGTGTAGAGTGAGTACAGGAGAGGGCTCAGTACACACCCCTGTGGAGCACCAGTGTTCAGTGTGATGGGGGATGAGGTGATGCTGCCCAGTCTGACCACCTGGCGTCTGTCAGACAGGAAGCTAAGGATCCAGCTGCAGAGGGAGCTGCTCAGTCCTAGATCCTGCAGTTTCCTGTCCAGCTTCGAGGGAACGATGGTATTGAATGCTGAGCTGTAATCTACAAACAGCATCCTCACATACGTGTCTCTCTTCTCCAGGTGTGACAGGGCAGTGTGTAGTGTCAGGGCTATGGCATCATCAGTGGACCTGTTGTGGCGGTATGCAAACTGTAGAGGGTCCAGTGAGTCGGGTAGTGCAGAGCAGATGAAGTCCCTGACCAGCTTCTCGAAGCATTTGCTTACGATGGGGGTCAGGGCTACAGGTCGGCAGTCGTTCAATGAGGAGATGGTGGAGGATTTGGGTACAGGGACGATGGTGGCCATTTTGAAGCAGGCTGGGACTACAGACAGAGAGAGGGAAAGGTTGAAGATGTGCGTGAACACTCCAGCCAGCTGAGCCGCGCATGACCTGAGGACGCGGCCGGGAATCCCGTCCGGACCAGTAGCTTTGCGTGCGTTCACCTTCCTGAAGCACTTCCGCACATCCTCCTCAGACACAGTGTGCGCACTGACGTCATCCGCGGTGCGCACACTCACCCCGATGTATAAATCCTGGCAATCCTCCTGGCACTTAACGGCGTACACTATGTTACTCTGTTTGTGTCGGGGGACCCGATCCTTGGAGTGGACCAATTTTTGGCGCAGCGTGTTTTGGGGTTTAAAAGCCAGAGAGACGCGGTGTTTAGAAAAAATGCGTTTCAACTGTTCTGATACTCCTGACCAATGTTCCCTCTAATTTTTCATGTGTCTGAGCGAAAACACAAACTCCCTGAGCGATCCCTTGGACCACTGTGAGCAACAGCAGACATGTGCACTGTAGTCACGCCTGCAAAATACAGTATATAAAGACCAATGCTGGGCAATTAATTATATAGTTACTTCTTCAAAAAAGTTACAGAGTTTGCATACAACAAAGTTTTTTGCAGCTGTTTACCTAAAATGCTGCCAAGGTTTTTTTTAAACAAACATTTCAAACTATTTACAGAACAATCAGCTGTTCTGCATCAAATTTGATGCCACACAAATTATTTGTGCCACTAAAAAAAAAAAAAATTTCTGTCCACTATGAGATAAAGGAGAACAACAGCCTGATACCTGCAGGCCTGACAACAGGAGATGTATCACTCCTGTAACACCTGTAACATTTAGTTCTGACACACAAAACAAAACTATTGACTACACTACACACTAACTACACAATATTTGCGCTAAACGTCCCAAATCACTCACATCTCAAAACCGCCATCACTTCTAAAACTTCCTCCCGTTTCTTAACAACTAAATACCATGTTTTGATTGATTGACATGGTACATTTTTCGACCAATAGGAAAGGGTGGGTGTTTTGTTTTTGTCTTTGCTCACAGCGCGTAGGAGCGTTTTCCTTATAAAACACCGTTTTTACCGTTTTCGGAAGGAAGAAGAAAACCAAACATTGTACACTTCTTTCTTTTTTTATCACAACTCTGGTTTTATGTGACCTATCAACACAATTTAAAAACTTGAGGTTACTCTATTCCGTAACCCCTGTTCTCTGATAACATGAGTGAGGTGTCTCACTATGGGGAACGCTCTCTCAGCGTTGTCCTCAGAAGCCTCTATATCATTACTCCAGCCAGTATTGGCTGGCAGTCGTGACGCTTGCGTCAGGGAGGGGCCACCCTCCTCCCTATAAAAGGGTGTGACGCAGCGTCACCCGCCATTCAAGATAAGCTCACCTCTTCCTCGCTTCGTGCAAGGAGGGTGATCTGGTGAGACACCTCACTCATGTTATCAGAGAACAGGGGTTACGGAATAGAGTAACCTCAAGTTCTCTTTCAAACATTCGTTTCGGTGTCTCACTATGGGGATATGCAGACTCCCGTATTGCCAGATAAGCCCATCTGAACGACTGACTGCCAATTTAGGAGGTCTCGTGGGGACCCACACTTAACACAGTGTGGGCTAGAGACGGTGCAGTGACATCCAACCTGTAAAACCTTGCAAAGGTCAAAGGTGAAGCCCAGCTCGCAGCTGCACATATCTCTTCTATAGAGACACCCCTAAAAAGGGCCCAAGAGGTTGCCATCCCTCTGGCAGAATGAGCACGAAGCCCCTCCGGGGGGGGCAGACCCGTGCTGGAATAAGCCAATTGGATCGCCTCAACAATCCAGTGGGAAATGCGTTGTTTGCTAACGGGCTTGCCAAGATGTGGTTTAGCCCAGGAAACAAACAGCTGATCCGACCTCCTGAAAACCTTCGTTCTCTCCATATAGGTACATAAAGCCCTGACTGGACAGAGAGCATGTAGGCGCTCCTGTTCAGGGGAGGAGAAAGGAGGAGGGCAAAAAGCTTCCAGCTCCAATGGGGTGCATTGAAGATAAGGGTTTTTGGGCACAAAGGCCGGATTTGGCCTGAGTGTGACTCTAGAGTTATCCCGTGTGAAGCGGGTGCACTCTTTGTGTATTGACAGCGCATGAATATCACTGACACGCTTCGCAGATGCGAGGGCCAGGAGCAATGCAGTCTTCAAAGACAGGATTTTTATTTCCACCTGGTTTAGTGGTTCAAATGGTGGCTGTGAAACTGCCCCCAGCACCAGGGATAAATCCCACGTGGGAACGAGAGGTTTAGACACTGGGTGGAGCCGTCATGCCCCTTTCATGAAACGGCAGACTAGCGGGTGATGGCTCACCGGGCCATCTACGAAGCCCACATGGCAGGCTGAAATGGCTGCTAGATATACTTTAATTGTGGAAAAGGCCTTTCCTTTATCTAACAGTTCTTGGAGAAAGGAGAGAATTGTTGTCACAGAGCACTGAAAGGAGAGAGTGTGAGACTTTCCACACCATTCCTCAAATACCCTCCACTTGTTCTCATACAATGATCTTGTGGAGGGGGCTCTAGCACTCTGAATAGTGGCTATAACACCCTGGGGGAGTCCTGCCGTACTCAGATTCAACCTCTCACGGGCCAAGCCCACAGGGCGAGGCGCTCGGGGTGAGGGTGAAAAATCTCCCCCCTGGCTTGGGAGACTAGGTCTCGTCGGAGAGGGAGAGGCCAAGGTTCGCTCCACAAGAGTGGCATGATCTCCGCTAACCAATGGGACCTCATCCACCTTGGGGCGATCAGTATCATTGTTAGCCCTCTCTCTCTCACTCTGGTTAGAGTGGGAGAAATTAAGGCCAGTGGAGGGAACGCATAAAGCAGAGCATGTGGCCAGTTGTGAGCTAATGCGTCTACCCCTAGCGGAGCCTCCTGGTCCCTCAGGGAGAAATACAGTGGACACTGAGCGTTCTCCCTTGAGGCAAACAGATCGACCTGTGGCTGGCCAAAGCGGGTCCAGATTTGGGTCACCACATGTGGGTGCAGGGTCCAGTCCCCGTACTGCGGGTTTCCCCTGGACATTAAGTCTGCTCCCAAGTTCAGGGCTCCTGGAATGTGAGTGGCTCTCAGTGACAACAGATTGATGCTGCTCCACATGATCAGTCTGCGAGCCAGCATGTGCAAAGGACGGGAACGTAACCCGCCCTGTCTGTTGATGTATGCCACAACAGTGGTGTTGTCTGTTCTGATCAGAACATGGTGGTTTCTCAACAGGGGAAGGAAGTGTCTCAGTGCTAGAAAAGCTGCTAGCAATTCTAGCCAATTTATATGAGCACCCCTCTGTTGTGAGTCCCAGCTGCCGCTCACTGCTCTGCCCTCGTGAGTGGCACCCCAACCCGTGAGACTCGCGTCCGTGGTCACCACCTTTCTGGCTGTGACAGCTCCCAGTGACACCCCCTGAGTGAGAAATGTGGGATTTCTCCAACAGTGGAGTGCTGCAGCGCAGTCTGCTGTCACTCTGATATAGCGGTGGGTATGGCGCTTTCGATTCAGTCTCAGTGATGCAACCCATCGCTGAAATTCCCTCATATGCAGTCTGCCTAGTGGAATGACTGCCAGTGAAGACGCCATTAATCCCAGCATCTGCAGGCATTTTCTGAATGGGAGATATCTTCCCAACTGAAAAATGCCGGCATGTGATAGCATTTTTTTTACTCTGTCCACAGAGAGACACGCTCTGTACGAGGCGGAGTTTAGAGCTATTCCTATGAAAGAGATGGCCTGAGCTCGCTGCAGGACACTCTTTTGGTAGTTTATGGTGAAACCCAGAGCCATCAGATGATCCACTGTCAACCTGGTGTGCTCCCTTCCCATTATTTCTGACTCTGATAGCAGCAGCCAATCGTCTATGTATGTTGCTATGCGGATGCCCCGCCTCTTCAGTGGGGCTATGGCCGCCTCTGTGCATTTCACAAATACCCGAGGGCTCAGTGAGAGACCAAACGGCAGGACCTGGTACTCGTACATTCTGCCCTGAAACGCAAAGCGCAGGAATTTTCTGTGAGGCGGGTAAATAGGGATGTGAAAATATGCGTCCTTCAGGTCTATTGATGTAAACCAATCGCCTGGGCGCACTACATGCAGCAGAGTGGTGGTCGTCAACATCCTGAATTTGTATGACCTCAGATGCTGATTCAGAGCCCGTAGGTCCAGTATCGGACGTAGTCCCCCTCCCTTCTTGGGCACGAGAAAATACCTTGAGTAAAAGCCGCATTGGCTCTGCTCCTGGGGTATTTCTCGTACTGCCCCCTTTGATAGCAAGGTAGTTATTTCTTCTTGCAGGATCCTGGCTGATTCGCCTTTTGCAAGAGAGAAAATCACTTTGTGAAATCTGGGAGGGGTGGTTGCGAATTGCAAACGATAGCCTCGCTCTAATGTCCTCACAACCCATTCTGGCGCAGCGAGAGCTCGCCATCTCTCTATTCTTGCTGACAGCGGCCCCAAAGATAGGCGCTCCACAGTAGACGGAGCTCTGGCTCCCTCTTGTGGCGGAAACTGGTCCTTCTGACCAGACCCGACTGCGCATGCGCGAGCGGCCCGCGCTTGACCAGCGCTTATGGGGCCGGACACCACTGAGGGAATCAACCCCGGTGGTGTCTGGGTGCGTGGGGGCATTATGTTTTTCAACATATTTTCTGTGTTTTTCACACATTTTTCCCGTGCCCTTGGCAACATGCCTGGATGCAACGGGTGAGTTTTTAATAAACAGTGTGTTTTGTGAGACAGACATGCTTGAATCAGCTGAACAGCGTTTCGTCGTCTCTTTTTTGAAATCCGCTCTGTGGGATCCAACTCGAGTCCCAGGCGCTGAAAGGTGGAGGCAGAACACACTTCTCCGAACGGGCTCCGGAACTGAGCCCTGGAGTGAACTAGGAGCCCGGGCTGGTCCGGCTCCAATCTCCCCGTGGGGGATGTTAGGCAGTCCGCTTCTTCTTGCGGTCCGACTGCTTGGCTGGTGGTGGGGCACCCTGAGCAGCAGCAGGCGGGACGTGTTTCTTGGGCCAGTGGGTCTTAGGGTTCTGCGATCCTAGAGGACCCTGGGCCGCGACCTGCGGGGCTGGGCGGCGAGGGATTTTAAACGTCGGCACGCCGGCTGGACGGCTGGTGACCTGAGCGAACGTGCGGCGACCGGGTGGAGGCGCAGCCTGGGTCTTCCTAGGGAGACACAGCTGGAGGGCCTCTCCCTCTTTCTTCTTCTCCTCGCACCGTCTTTGCATGGTGGCAACGGCGGTCCCGAAAAGCCCAGCGGGGTCGATGCTTTCGTCCAGAATGTCACGTTTTTCTCTGTCCGAAAGCCCCGACAAGTTCAGCCATCTTGCCCTCTCCTGTAGGACGATGATGCTGAGGGCTCTGCCCGCCGCTTGTACTGCTGCTCTAGTGAGGTGGAGACACTGGTCCGTAACTACGCCCAGCTCTTCCCACAACTCGCTAGCATGCGGGTTCGCAGCAGCCTGGTCCTGGAGCTCCGCCGAGTAGGCTAGCAGGAGCGACGAGGCGTTCAATGCCCTCGCGGTGGTGGCCACCGATTTATACGCCTTGTCAGCCAGGGAGGACTGCAGGCGTTCGGCCTTGGAGGGCAGGGACGGACCAGATGACATGGAGAGTTTCTGGTTCGGGTGGAGATGAGAAGCCACCAGATTCTCCACTGTGGGAATTTGGTAGATGCCCTTCTCTTTCATTCCAGCGCAGTCAAACGCCGCCGCTCCCTGCACGGGGTTGGGTGACGAAAATGGCTTTTCCCAGCAGCGTGTGACCTCGTTCACGCATTTGGGGAAAAGCGGCAGTACCTGCTTAGTAGTGCGCTTTGCTTTGGGGAGCCTTTTACCCTCGTATCGTGAGGTGGAGGTCTCCGTTGTCACCGCGGGCCATGGGATTGCCAGCTTTTCAGCTGCCCGTTTTGCAACGTCAAATAGCTCCACGCCGCGGGACTGTGTGCCGGGGTTATCACAGTCGGCCCCTTGTGTCGCAGAATTCCGACCAGAGGGGGCAAAGAAAACGTCGTCATCCTCGTCCGAGACGAGATGTTCCGACGCTCCCTCAGAGGATTCGCTGAGTAGCTCGTCATTAGCCTCGAGGGAATCAAGCATAGCTTCGCAGCTGACCTCGGCATCATCCACCAGCGGGAGGACGACATCCATCTCGTCTCCCCAGCTGGTGCCTGGTGTGGCGGACTCAGTGTGCTCCATCGGTGGGCCGATTGGAGACAGCATTGGGTCCTCCTTCGACAGGCTAGCCTGGCGGGCTAGCCTTCGGCGAAGGCTTTTTTGGGTGAAGCGAGCGCAGTGTTCGCATATACCCGGTGTGGAAATAGCCGCTTGGGCGTGTTGCAGCCCGAGGCACATCACACACGCATCATGTGTATCTGAACCTGAGATTTTGCAACCGCAGGGGCAAATTCTGGGCAGCGGTTTGCAGTCTGCCATATTAAGGAAGCTTGGTGTAGCTAGCTTGGAATGGCTGGACGGCTAACGCTGATCCCTTATTTATTTTATTTTTTTTTCTCTCGGTCGGGTAGCTATGGTGAGCTAGTATGACCTGGCTAGTGTGGTGGCTAGCGCTTGTGCTACTTGGCTTGGTGACCGTGTGTAGCAAAGACAGTTAGCTTGATCAGCTAACTGTTGTGCTAGATGCGTGGTGGCAGCTAACACACTCTCCGACCTGGCTCTGTGGTGAAGAGCAGGCGACTCGAAACGCGAGCCGTGCTGGCGCCCGGTGACCAAGGTGTTAGCTTGCTCGTGTGGACAGTTAAGCTAGCACTCACGTTCGCAGTCAGGAGAGATGAGGTTTCTAAGAAGCGAGAAGAGGAAATTGAATGGCGGGTGACGCTGCGTCACACCCTTTTATAGGGAGGAGGGTGGCCCCTCCCTGACGCAAGCGTCACGACTGCCAGCCAATACTGGCTGGAGTAATGATATAGAGGCTTCTGAGGACAACGCTGAGAGAGCGTTCCCCATAGTGAGACACCGAAATGAATGTTTGAAAGAGAACTGGTATAAAGTCCACGCGTTTTCCGTCTGTCCTGCTCACATCTCCAATGGTTGTACACGTTGTCATTAACGTGGCTTCACTCCACATCAGCCACGCCACTTTGCTAGCTAAAACACCGGTGTCGGCACATGAGGACGCTGTCATAGCCTGTCAACGACGTTGATTAGCTGCGTATATACGAATGTGAATCGCATCATTGGCTGGACTATGGGATAAGGTAGCATCGTTGTAATCCCATATGGGAGCAGCCAGTCACTTACTGACTAACATTGCAAAGCAGAATTGTTAACATATTTACTTTAATTTCAATTCAGGTTAGAATTTTTTTGTGTGCGCAAGCCGGCTCCTTATCGCAAGCCGTGGGTTTTTTTTCTTTTCTTTCTCTCACCCTCTCGCTCGCACTTTTTTTCCGCTTCACTCCGCATGCCAGCCTTGTGCTGGGCAGAGGGGGGAGGGGTGGTAGTTACACTGGCAGTAGCACAGGAACAGAGCAGGAGGGAGAGGGAGAGAAAGAGAGCCAGGAACAACAATATCACATTAGAAAGGTATAGTAATCATCCACAACTATTTTCAGTTGCGGATGATAAAGGATTCAGAAAGTTTATTCATGCTGGCCCATATGACAGAGAATATGCATGTTCTTTTTGTTTTCATATTGTAATTTATATTTAATTGTGTTGTGGTTTGCAGTGTTTTGTGTTGTTTCACATTAAATTTGTTTAAAAGGAAAAAGCTGAAAATTTAAATAGTTAAAAGTTGAACTTTGACTAGTTGGTTTTTGTATTATATGATTTATTTATTACATTTTATGTGGAGTGAATAAATAAAAGTACAGTTACGGTGGCCCATAGAGACAAAACACGTACAAACTCCAAAACACGTACAAAACACAACAGAAGTTCTCCAGGATGCTAGGGCGCAGTATTGAGCTTTTGTTACCTAGTGGCTACACAAGCCAGCAAGTACCAACGACCGGATTTGGTGTGTGGTAGTAACAGGTAAATGAACTTTTTAAAAAAAATTATTTAAATATATGAGTGCTTGTGTATAAATACACAAACAATACACATATGCTTTCATGCTTTCAATTGTGTAATTTAAGTGATCTAGGTAGCTCTGTTTTGGAAATTCAGTTAACGCTAGAAATGTGTTTTGGAGTTTGTACGTGCTTTGTCTCTGGGGCCACCACATATATTTATATATAAACATATATAAATAAAACCACTTTTTTTACATTAGTAATTCCTTTTGTGCATAATTTTATATTATTGTTAATAATAAATTAATTAAAGCAACAAAACAACCTGAAGAGCCGGTTCGGAGCCGAAAGAGCCGGGTCTCTAAAAAGAACCGGAAATCCCATCACTGTCACTGACTCACACTACAAAGCAGCACAGAATCAATTGTTATGTATTTATTTTAATTTCGATCAAGGTTAGATTTTTTTTTTTTTGCGCAGTGCAGGTTTTCTGTGCGCGGAGACCGTGCACACTGCTGACAACTTAGAGGCGGGGGGGGGGCAATCGTGCAAAAGTGCTGCTTAGGTGGATTCACCTCTGCACCATTTAGTTATGAGCTGTTGCATCTGTGGATGCCAAAGAGAAAACTTTCCACTGGATACTGAGCTGACTATACCTGTCTTCTGCGTGTAGCACAAGCGTTTACTAGTGTAAGTCTGTAGAATTTCAATTTACAAAGTCAGTTACCAAAACTGTTAATACTTCCATGAACCATTGAGCAAGGCATATTACTTGATAGATGCTATTAGGAATGCTTTCAAAAGGCATCAACAGTACAGATATAGTAGAAATCATTCACAGAACAATGTTTTCAAGTAGCATGTAAACATTTTTATTTATGCTGTTAGATTGTTCTAATTTGACATTTTTATATGTTTTAAATGAGACAAAATTACAGGTTCAGACAACAGATGTTTTGGTTAATCCAATTTTTTATTTTTATGGGTAAGATGTTATAATACCCTGGTTCACTCTGTGACTTACTTTGTCTCCTATAAATCTTCTTTAATTCAGTTCAATTCAATTCAACAGTATTTACATACAAATGAATTGAACTGAACTGAATTAAAGAAAAAACCCAACAATCCCCTATGAGCAAGCACTTGGCGACAGTGGGGAGGAAAAACTACCTTTAACCCTTGTGCGCCCGCCTGTTCTCGTGATGATGATGATAGGGTGGGGGTCGCTAGGACCCCCTCGGGGCATATATGTGTTATGATGATGATGATGATGATGATAGGGTGGGGGTCGCTAGGACCCCCTCGGGGCATATATGTGTTATGATGATGATGATGATGATAGGGTGGGGATCGCTAGGACCCCCTCGGGGCATATATGTGTTATGATGATGATGATGATGATGATGATGATAGGGTGGGGGTCGCTAGGACCCCCTCGGGGCATATATGTGTTATGATGATGATGATGATGATAGGGTGGGGGGGGTCGCTAGGACCCCCTCGGGGCATATGTGTGTTATGGTGATTAGGGTGGGGGTCGCTAGGACCCCCCTCGGGGCATATGTGTGTTATGGTGATGATGATGATGATGATGATAGGGTGGGGGGGGGGGTCGCTAGGACCACCGTGGGGCGCTTTTGTTATCACGGCGTCGGTGGCGTCTGGGGAGCGGCGGCGCGGGAAGAAGTGGCGCAGTTGGGACAGTACGTGACGGCGCAGTTTGTACACACGTGCACTCGGCACTCGCGGCACAGGATCTTGGTCTTGACATCTTTGCTCCTGGGACACACGCGGCACCTTCGCCTCTTGACCGGAGAGGAGTCACGTGGCGTAGCGTTAGAGGCTGCCTCGGCGGTAGCGCCTCGGGCCGCGACTCTGCCTCCTCCTCGCGCTAAAGCCCTGGCTTCGAGCATGGGGCGCACGAGCGCTTTGCCCAGTCGCTCGAGGAAGAGCCGTTGTCTGTTGAGCTTGCCCGGCATCCAGTCGGGGTGAATTTCCCTCCACAGCACGAACGCGTTGTAGGCCGCCACGTCGACCATGTTGTGGAAAAGGGCCACGGGCCACCTGCGGGTCTTTCTCCTGCAGCTGTACGTGCTCACGACCTTGTCCAGGTTGTCGACGCCTCCCTTGGTGCGGTTGTAATGCAGCACCAAGGGCGGTTTTGTGCCGCTTCTGTCGCTGCTTCTGTTGCCGCCACTGCTTCTGTTGCCGCCGCCGCTGCTGCTGCTGATGCTGTTGCTGTCGCCGATGCGGCGGCTAGGCCGGGGCTCGGGGCCGGAGCGATGGTGGTAACGGGGAGCTGTGGTGAGGAGCAGCACGTTCTTGTTCTTCTTGGCCACGTAGGAGAGGATGATCGTGTCGGGCCCTCGTCGTCCTCCTCCTCCTCGTCCCGCGGAGCCGCCGAGTACCACGGATTCGACGGAGCCCACGGCCCTGCCCTTGACGCAGCGCAGCTCTCTGGGGATCTCGGGTCTGTTCGACCGCAGAGTGCCCAGCACGGTGTGGCCTCTCTCGCGATAGAGCCTGTCGGCGAGCTCGCGCGAGGTGAAAAAGTTGTCGCACGTGACGTTGCGTCCCGGAGTCAGTCCCTCGGTGAGGTCCACGACCACTCGAGTGGCCAGGTGCTTTTCGGGAGGGCCGCGCTTGTCGGGCTTGCGTAGCTGGAACGTAGCTGGAACGTGCGTCGCACGCCACCCAACACGAATATACAACGAAGCGAACTAGCCTGTTTTCGCCATTCCCGCTCCTATTCCTCCTCTCTTATCCCAGTCACACACACACACACACATATACACACACACACACACACCACGTACGTACCTCTGAACGGCACCAGTCTCTCGTCGACGGTGACCTCCGGTCCCGGGCGGTACATGGCGGGCAACCTCGCGCACCACTCATCCCACACGGCTCTGATGGGGGCCAGTTTGTCGTAGCTATCGCCGCCGTTGCCGTCGCCTCGCCCGGCTCGTCTGGTCTCCCTGTCGTCGAAGCGCAGCGAGTAGGCTCGAAAAGTCTTGAGCGGCATCGTGGCTCTGAACACGGACCTGCCGCTCTCGGCGTGCCACAGGCTCTCGCAGGCCTCTCCCCGGGACCTGTACACGCCGGCGAGCACGAGCAGCCCCACGTAGGCTCGGAACTCGACGCGGCCCATGGGCTTCCATCCGTCGATGGCGGGCCTGCGCCTGTCCGCTTCCAGGTTGGTCATGGCGATCACCGAGTCCTCTATCTCCGGCGGGAAGTAGGCCATGAACGTGGAGGCCTCGTCTCGCGCCGCCGCCACGGCCTCTTCGGTGGGGCCTCGTCCTGGCGGGTCGAGGTCGTCGTTGTCTTCTTCTTCTTCTTCTTCTTTTTCTTCTAATTCTTCTTCTTCTTCATAGTCTTTGTCTTCTTCTTCATCGTCATCGTTATAATCATCGGCGAGGACATCTTCTTTTTCTTCTTCTTCTTCATCATCATCGGCGAGGACGTCTTCGTCTTCTTCTAATTCTTCTTCATAGTCTTTGTCTTCTTCTTCATCGTCATCGTTATAATCATCGGCGAGGACATCTTCTTTTTCTTCTTCTTCATCATCATCATCATCATCGGCGAGGACGTCTTCGTCTTCTTCATAGTCTTTGTCTTCTTCGTCATCGTCGTCGGCTACATCCGCGTCGCGAGTTTCACCGACAGCTCCGCGATCGCGCCCAGGATCATGAACGCCACCTGCAGCGCGGCCGGCGTTGTCCTCTTGCCAAATCTCCCGAGTCCCCCGCCCCAGGTCGGCGCCTGCTTCTTCTTCCTCTCCCTCTTGGCGGTTCGACTCGCCTTGCGAGCCGCCGTCCTGGCAGAGTTGCGACGCCATTTCGTAACCGCGATCCTCTTCCCCGAAATACCTATCCACCCCATCGTTTTCGTCCTCCTGATCCTCCCAGTAGCGCTCCTCCTCGTCGTCTGCGAGCGTTCGGCCCGTCGGGTCGTCGTTGTCGTCCCCCTCGGCCTCTTGCTCCTCTTCCTCCTCACTCTCGTCCTCCTCCAAGTTCTCCTGTAGCTGCTGCTGCTGCTGCCGCCGCCGCTGCTCTTGGTCTTCCTCGACCCCTAGCCCTCGATAGCGAAATGTGGCCGGTCGCAACAACGGAGCGACCGGAGCCGACCATGCAGCGTATGCCAAATGCGCTGGCGATGGCGACGGTGAGCGGGAGGAGGAGGAGGACACCGCCGGCGATTGCGATCCGCCTGTACCGACCTTAGTGCTCTTTGGCTCCCACGGTCTAGTGCGTGACATTGTCTTCTTCGTCTTCTTCTTCTTTCTCGTTGGCACCTTGTTGCCGTTGTTGTCGTCGTTGTAGTACGGCACGCGCCCGGACATCGCCTCTGTAACCCGTAACCCCGACGCGCTTAGTACCCGCCATCCGCGCTCTTATCATCTCTCCGCGCAACGCGCTGTGCTTTCGCCGGGGTGTTTCTCGGCCACCTTTTACAAGACTTTATCGTCTGTGCTTGCACGTGAGCTCTCTGTCAGACTCATGTCTCTCTCTCTCTCTCTCTCTCCCTCCCTCCCTCGGCGGGGGATCCGCATCCCCCGGCCCCGCCCTCCCTTCCCATCCCGTCCCCTCGGGGGGGGGGGGGGGGGGGGATCTCGCGACCCCGACCTCCTCCATCCCTCCCTCACTCCGTGGGGGACCCGCATCCCCTGGCCCCGCCCTCCGTTCCCATCCCGTCCCATCCCCTGGGGGGGGGGGGGGGGGGGATCTCGCGACCCCGACCTCCTCCCTCCATCCCTCCGTGGGGGACCCGCATCCCCCGACCCCGCCGCTCTACCCCTGGCGGGTGCATCAGGGTTAAAAAGGTAGAAACCTCCGGCAGAACCAGGCTCAGAGAGGGGTGGAGCCGATGACAAATGTATACACAACTAAATATTAAAGCAAATATGCTTTAAAATTGATGTTTAGGGACTTGAAGTAACTGTTAATATTTTAGTTGTATATTTTATAGGAACAGAGTTGAAGTCACTTAAGTGAACAGTCTCAGAAACCAGTTGTGCTTCTTTTTCTTTTTTGGCTTTTCTCTCGGCATGTTGTCATCTCGGGCCTCTGGATTTTCTGGTTTGGTAGTACTGGCCTCCTCTTTTTCTTGCTTATTCTCCTGGAGTGTCTCGACTTGGGCTGGAGAATTTTCTGCTTCGTTAACCCTGGTCTCTTTTTTACGGTGGCCCCTAGAGACAAAGCACGTACAAACTCCAAAACACTTGCAAACTCCAAAACACATGCAAATTCCAAAACACATGCAAACTCCAAAACACTTGCAAACTAAAGAACACATGCAAACTCCAAAACACATGCAAATTCCAAAACACGTACAAATTCCAAAACACTTGCAAAATCCAAAACACTTGCAAACTAAAAAACACATGCAAATTCCAAAACACGTACAAATTCCAAAACACTTGCAAAATCCAAAACACTTGCAAACTCAAAAACACATGCAAATTCCAAAACACGTACAAATTCCAAAACACTTGCAAAATCCAAAACACTTGCAAACTCAAAAACACATGCAAATTCCAAAACACGTACAAATTCCAAAACACTTGCAAAATCCAAAACATGTACAAATTCCAAAACACGTACAAATTCCAAAACACGTACAAATTCCAAAACACTTGCAAACTCGAAAACACATGCAAATTCCAAAACACAACGGAAGTGCTCCAGGACGCTAGGGGCAGTGTTGAAATCGATTTGCAAAATAAACGGCAAGTTTGTCTGTATGGGACGGTCTAGTCTCCGTCGCGCTTCCCAGGTTGCCTAGCAACCATGATACTAACCGCTGGAAACGTGTCATACAACTTGGTTTGACAGAAATGAGGGAGAGCATATTTTGTTCATTTGTTTGTTTGTTTCTACAAGAGCTTTGTGTGATTTGATAAGTATCTGAGGCTGAGACCACAGGACAGTAAAACATGATTTTTGCGCTTCATTTCTGTACTGAACAATTATTTCAAGATTAGTTAGTAAATAAGAATTAGCTGATGTTGTTCATGAGACTAAAGTCATATCACTTTGGTAATGTAAATATAATATGGCCAATATTAAAGTTATTATATTAATCATTATTAGCTATTACAGCAGTGAACATGAACTCTGTGTCAAATACTGAGCTTCAGTACAGATTCAAGTTGCAGTTATTTATATGTCTTATCACCTTAAATCTTCACTCAAAGACAAGTATCTTTGACAGTGCATATATAGGTGTATCATATATAAGAGACAAATGTTGTTCCTTCAGTATGCTGGCATTACTAAATTTGGCTCATTGCTTACATATATTTATAAAAAGAAAATGTACAAGCTGTGATAACTGTTTCTGATAAAATGAAGAGTAGACTGATATATGAAATATTCCTTTATTGGGTGAGAAAATCAGACCATGTCATAACTGCTTCAGTCATACAGAATAGATATCAGAGCCTTAAACAGGCTGGCTTCTGCTAAATGGGTCAAACTGGGCAGAAAGTCTACAAACACATAACATCCTTATAGAATATGATGTAACACTATAGATCAACTTACCTCAGAATATATAAAGCATATAAACAATTACAGCAATATGATGCAACAAACACAGCAGTGCTACTGATCCAAAATACTCAAAGCTTCATAGAACTGGAACAAACATTTATTTTTAGGTCCATTCTGCTGCTGATACATACTTTAGGTTTCTGAATATTAAACTTGTTGCTGCCTTTCATAGTGTGTAACTTGAAGGCCCTGAGTACTTTCTCCCACACTGAAAACACTGGAATGATAAAATTATTTGAACATTACCTAATAAGACTGATTCAGGACAGACAATTAGTTATTTTAAACTTTTCTAGCAGTCCTTCACAAACAGGGAAGAGTCTGTCTATTCTCTCCATCTGTCAGCTGCTGCTGGCTCTTCCTCCTCCTCTTCCTCACACACTGCTGAGTTTGTCCTGGTGGATCATCAGGGGTGCAAAGCCTCACAGATGATGTGCAGCAGTGTGTCCCTCAGTCTGTCCTCACTCTGGACACTTGCAGTTGTCACACATGGAAATCAAATGTGTGATAAGCTGCAGGATTCAAATACAAGTGTAACTTATAAACACATGTTCATACCTTTATTACACAATCAGAGAGAAAGAAACAGAGAGCGAGTGCAGGACAGACAGACAGGTGAAAGTCTCAGGTGTATACACTGCTACAAAACAGCACAAAAGAAGGAGGATTTAGTGTTTGTGTTATTACGAAACAAGAGGAGTTCCCAGATGGTACAGTGAACACATGTGACTCCTGCGATTAAAGCATCTTTCTTTCAGCTTAACGAGTGAACCGTCAGCTCGTTCAAACACACGTTAAAGTCCATTTGGCTCGACGCCACCGAACAGAGGCAGCAATATAACATAGCTAACATTAACAGTGCAGTGAATCCTCCTTGTGCTGTGATATTCAGGACTGCAAACCGAGCAGCATCACTGACTTTCAGCTTGTTGTGTTTGTGGATATATGACTGACTTTAATTATCCACAAAATCATCACAATCTCTGTAAAATTAAGGTCGACTATATATATATATTTTTAAAGTAAAGGCTTTAAAACCAAGTTAATTCTGAAAGTACAGACATCACTAATGTCACGTAACTTTCCCGACATGTGGCCAACAATAATGGTTTAATGTTCTTCATTAAAAAAATATTTGCGCATAAATAAGTGACATAATATTCAGTACTTACTTCTGAAAGTTTACTCTTCCTCCGCTCCGCTTCCACCGTTTTTTTTCGGCAAAATTATCCACACCACCACCGCACTATGAAGTCTGGGATATGTTGGGCCATGAAGGCTACACCGACCCATCCTTAAAATTCAGGGAAATTATGGACGCATTTGAGGGCCGCATTTCGAGCAGCCTTTGACTTGGGAAAGCCTTCTCTTGTCGCTGTGACGTAATCGGCCTTAAAATGCGGCCTTTAAGGCTGCAAACCCCAAATACGGTCATTGGTACTTCCTGGCTTGTGTAGTTACTAGGTAACAAAAGCTCAACACTGCCCCTAGCGTCCTGGAGCACTTCCGTTGTATTTTGGAATTTGCATGTGTTTTTGAGTTTGCAAGTGTTTTGGATTTTGCAAGTGTTTTGGATTTTGCAAGTGTTTTTTAGTTTGTACGTGTTTTGGATTTTGCAAGTGTTTTGGAGTTTGTACGTGTTTTGGAGTTTGCATGTGTTTTTGAGTTTGCAAGTGTTTTTGAGTTTGCATGTGTTTTGGAGTTTGCATGTGTTTTGGAGTTTGCATGTGTTTTTTAGTTTGCAAGTGTTTTGGATTTTGCAAGTGTTTTGGAGTTTGTACGTGTTTTGGAGTTTGCATGTGTTTTTTAGTTTGCAAGTGTTTTGGATTTTGCATGTGTTTTGGAGTTTGTACGTGTTTTGGAGTTTGCATGTGTTTTTTAGTTTGCAAGTGTTTTGGAGTTTGCATGTGTTTTGGAATTTGCATGTGTTTTGGAGTTTGCAAGTGTTTTGGAGTTTGTACGTGCTTTGTCTCTAGGGGCCACCGTACTTTTTGATCTATTGTCTCTTTTTTGGCTGGAGAATGATCCTGATTGCCAACATTGGACTCGGTTTCTTCCTTCTTTCTTGTCTCTTGCAGGGACCGCAAAGACTCCTGAAGAATGATCTTTTCATCTTCTGTTTGCTTGAGTTGTTTGCGGATTGTTGTGTTCTCCTAGTTTTTTCTCGTTACAATCTCCAGGTAGAAAGCTGTTTTTTTCCAGCTCTTCTTTTAAGTTTTGCACCTCCAAATTATTTGCCTCACAAACAGCCTCACTGAGGCAGAGTTTGACTATGAGCTCAGCGAACTCACAGAGGGCTCTTTCTTCCTGTTCTTTACGTTTTGCAACTTCCTCTTCTAGGTTTTTCTGTGTTTTGAGGAGTTGTTCGCGGAGTTGTTCGATCTCTTCCTGCTGTTTTTTAAATTGGACCTCCAACTCAGCTTCCTGAACAGTTTTCACCTCTGTAGAGTCTGTGTGCGGAGCTTCTGTAGTTTGTGTTGAAGCGTCCACACTCAGCTCTGCAGCTGTGACAGCTGTGTTGCTGTCTTGAACAGGAGCCTCACTCACATCAGGGGTGAGATTCTCCTCGGGTCTGCTTCTGCGAGCCTGTTCCAGTTGTTTTTGGAGCTCAAGAATGGTTTTCTCAGCATTTCCTCTGCAGCACTGTAGCTGCAGGCGAAGCCAATCATTTTGGGTTTTAGCCGCAGTAGCTTTGTGGTTCGTGGCTGTCATAGTGTTTTTGATTGGTTTTACTCATGTGCTGAGCCTCCTGCAGGTGGAATCTCAGTGCAGCCATTTCATCGGTCTCACTATATGGACGTCTGCCATCATTTGGCATTAAGTGAGGATTAGGCTGTGGTTGAGATGGTCCATCATTGGTTCTAAAGTCAGGCTGATGATGCACAGGCCCTCAGTTCGGTAAAAACTGTGGCTTGTACCAATGCTGCCCAGGCCCATTATTGGGGTTAAAGTGGGGATTGGTCTGATGTGGCACAGGCCCTCGATTGGGTCCAGGGTTTCTGGTTCTGGGGTTTGCATTTTTTGCTTTTTATTCTTGTTTTTACCCTTTGGTTTGGCAGATGGAGTCACCTCATTTGGTGCCTGGTTTTTCCCTCTTTGCTTTGGGTTTGGCTGCTTCGCTTTTGTGTTAGGGCGAACAGCGGCCGATGAGGTTCCTTCCTGGGGATCAAGGTTTTCCTGCACACTCTGCATTCTTCTTGTCTTTGCTCTTACAATGTACAATGAAGATTTTTTCTATTCGATCAGGGTTTGGACTTGTGTTCGTGGCATACACTGAATGTTTCAAATCTTTTTCCTAAAGGTTGGCTCGCGGTGTGTTCCTAAAGAATCGCACAGTTCTGAGACATACTGAGAGCACGCGGTGGTCCTGTTTAAGGACTTTTGAGATGATGTCATCTGAAAAGATGACATCATCTCCTTTGATCATGCTCCTTTGATCTGTTTCCTTTGATCTAATAGAGCAAATTGAGTGTGATGTCATCTGCTTAGAATGTAGAATGTGATGTCATTAACTTAGCAGAGAATCTTGTTTGTCTTTGAAATAGAATTCTACCAAACTTAAATTAAAAGCTTTAATTTTGTACGAGATGTTAAATTCCCAATCTAAAGGCCAAATCTATCCGAGATCTTTAGGAGAAGATTACACAAATAGCTCAGAAGCTTCATTAAATGTTTCTGCATCAACATGTTTTCCATATACATCTTTAAAAATATTTTCTATTCGCCTAAACAAATTTGAAAAGAGTCTTTGTCATATTAATTTCAGTCCTAATGCAAAAAGGAGAGTTTTTCAAAGCTTCAAGTTTAAAAGAAAATCATTTTATTTAACACTATTCCATTGGACATTTGCTATATTCTTTAGTATTAAACTGCAAGTCTGAAATAGGCAGTGTTGGGTAAGTTACTTTAAATTAGTAACTTAGTTACATTACTAGTTAATCTATTAAAAGTAACTCAGTTACTTCAAATTACTCATTACTTTCAGAGTAACTAGTTACTAGGGAAAGTAACTTTGGTTTTACTCAGAATTCTCTTGTTAATGTGTTGCTTCCATAACTGGATACTAGGGCTGCCACGATTAGTCGACTAGTCACGATTACGTCGACTATCAAAATCGTCGACGACTGATTTAATAGTCGACGCGTCATTTGAAGCTTTGTAAGATCCCAAAAGCAGGAATAAGTAGCAGGATTTAAGAGTGTAATAACGGACTGAAACAGAAGATGGCAGCACTGCATGTACAAGGATGCCAGCTGCCGTTAAACCCCGAAGAAGAAGAAACTGTGTCCCAGAATTCATAGCGCGGCCCAGCGCAGTTGTCAACAATGGCGGCAGCTAGTTAGTTTTAATATTACTCTTATTATTCTTTCTGGGTCACAAAATAAACGTTTAACATATTTTCAGGCGAGAATGTAGCTGTGTAAACCTCAAATATCTGCTCAGTTTATCAAGACACCACATATTTTCAAAAGCGCTCCGACGTTTTCGGAGGCGTCTGTTACCCACTAGCTCGATAGCTAGCCGGGGGCCATGAGAGCACCGGACTCCCGGCAGATCGTTTTCAAACCCACCGCCCTACTCAGGTTAAACATATACAAGTCACTTAGATAACTTAAAAATGTTATTGTTTGGCTTTTTTCAGTATTTTATTTGTTCCTGAGTAAATCGGCTGAGTTTATTAAACTCCACCGAAACAATCTGCACATTTAATTAGAATTCAATTAACTATCATCTTGTCTTTATTTTTAGTTAGCACAGACCTTAAACACTTAAAGCTGTAAGCTAATGATAGTTATATAAGAGCAGATGCTGCTGGTGCAATAAGCTGTACTTTTACGTTCAATGGATGATGATCTGATTAGTCGACTAATCGCAAAAATAATCGGTGACTAGTCGACTATCAAAATAATCGTTTGTGGCAGCCCTACTGGATACCCAGGCAGACTGCCAGTCTTCTAACTTGCTTACTTGCCACAAGTGCACTGTGCCACCTACCAATAGAAAGGAAAAAATAATGTACACATTACCACGAGAGAAATCCCACGCCTGATTCTATCCTAGCCTGCTTTTTACATCCAACACAAAAACTGCAGTCGTGGTGCTTTCGATTGTACTCAGAACTCGGAAATTCTGCCTTCTGAATAGGAAGATGTAGGTAACACCAGACTGCAGATGAGCTGCATACAGGGCTGGACAGGGACAAAAAAATCGTCCCGGGCATTTTGACTAGAGACCGGCCCACCATTATAGGAAAAATCATAAAGCCTTTGAATGAAAATAAACACTGTTGTGACAGTGATGTACACTGTTCTGATGGTATATATGTATCAATCTATCAATTGTTTGTTGCAAGACTCAGATAATTATTTTTTTAAAAGTGAGACATTTTAAATGAGAATAAGAAAGTATTTCCTTGTGCCCCCCTTTCCCTTTTAATGCCCTACATGGACCCCTGGCAACACTTTGCTAGACCCGCCCCTGCACAGTTACCAGCTGTCAGCTGCTTAGAAAAGGATCCTGGTGTTATTTGTCTCTCAGAAACAGTTCATAACTTCCCTTCAACTCATTCATGTCACCTAAAAGGTAAACCTGTTTCTCCATCACCTGTTCAGCTCTGATGATTCAGTAAGGACATCTCCTGGTTTCATCTTCATGTTTCCCTCTCACCACATATACAAACCGACATCATGACCAGCAGCTTTACAGCTGTGGCTCCAGCAAACATCAGCTGATACTAGAAATTAATATTAAATAAATTCTAACAACAGCTGATCAAGCTTAAAGGTGCTGCTGTTGTTTACCGCGACATCCGCTGGTTTCCTCTTTCTGGCGCAAAGTGGGCGATAAACAAACAAGAGAGCCGATCAGCTGATCATTGATCAGTTTCATGATTGAAGTAGAAACAGGAGAGGGAGGGTGAGAGAATGAGAGAAGAAGAGGCAGCTGTGCAGCGTAAACACAGAATAAATCCAGCTTTGTGTCTTTTTCATTGTAGCTGAAGTCCGGGACAAACTGTTCCTTTTCACCTCAATATGAAACGCGTAATATTTTCTCTGAATACGAGACGATTCCATTTTTTACGGGACGGTTGGCAACTCTAATAATTAACCTTATGAACAAAATAAAGTTCAACATCAGTAACATAGCACCCACCCAGCTGTATAGAAACTCCGTCATGCTAGCTAGCACGCAGTACGAAAAAGTCAGCACAACGAAAATAAACTCCAACTAAACTTTGTTTATATCTGACCCAGATGGACTGCAGGTTATAACTTCTTACCTGAAGTTCAGTTCACCTGACACTCTCGGACCAGCGGCCTCTTCGGGTCTCTCCTCTTGCCTCCCTTTTCCTTCATCCACCTGCTGGCCTCCACCACTTGCTAATGTTATTGAATCTGTGGAAGCGCCGCAATAGCCACCACACGAAGTAACGAATAACGAGCCTATCTAAATCCCAGTAACGAGTAACGCGTTCCTGGTTTTGGCATAATAACTAGTTACCGTGCTCGTTACCACAATAATAACGTAGTTACTGTAACGCGTTACTTAATAACACGTTAGTCCCAACACTGGAAATAGGTGAGTTTCAAAGGGCCTTCACTCAGGACAAAATAACTTATTTGCTTTCTGTGTCACACTTGCAAACTGATAATCACTGCAGGGATGCGTGCATGAGTCAATGCTGTAGAGGACACAATGATCAGGCAACGAGCTGCTGCCACAGCCGCTCCTTAAATACCTGGTCTTGATGAAGAGGAATGACAAATGTGATGGAAAATTTGTGTTTCACCTCTAACCTCTGGGTACTATTGGTATGCATTTGTAACTTTTCTTGTACAAAGTTGTATTTGTTTTTCAGTCTTCATACACTCTAACTGTAAGCTTTGCTAAAGGCCATGACACACTTCATTACCAAACTGGTGCCTACATGACGATGAGAATTTCACTCCCAACCACTGATTAGACACGACTGCATCCACGTGACGGATATATGGAGTACACAGGACCAATTTGTACATAATAAATTGGCCGATACATTTATTTTCAGAAGAGCTATCATTACTCCTAAGCAGCTGACCGACCTCAACTGCAATTTTCACATCGCTGTGTTCATTTTGCACATTAAACTCCTTTGTACATCCATTTACACGCGACATCTGCATACCTCACTTGTCTTCCCTTACTTATTTTTGTACTTATTTATCTTTCATTATTTTAATCCTTATTTTCATCTTCGTCTTAATATCTTGTCTTATTTCTATTCTTATTTATCTTGTTCCTTCAGCCTAACTTGGCATTTGTGTATGGACAGCAAAGGAAGAATTTCATTGAACAGGGAAATGCTATTTCTTCCTTACACATGACAATAAACACTTTGAATCTTGAATTATATATAAAATTATACTATAGTTTATATATAAACTATAATATTTAAAAGAAAAAAAAAGCAAAGCTTAAGTGAGTTCGCCTGAGGCCCAGTTAATCTTACCTCCTTTATCACGAAGAGTTTATGTTCTGGAAAAATTCAAAATGTTAATCATCATATTCGGTGCTCCCAAATAAGGCACACAAGGGAGCTCTCCATACAAGCTGTTCTGATATAAGGAAGGAAGTAATGCATAGTAAATGCCACTTCCAATTACCACTTTCTGTCCGTCTAAAAATTCTTTGAACCAAGTAACAAACTTATTCTAAATAAATCTGGCCTCAGATTTATTATTTTAGTGTTTAGAAAGCCCTTCTACACATATCTGAGCAGCTTAGTAATTTTCTTTTTAGTTTCAGGAGAAAATGGTGCTCCCAACTAAGTACAGCGAGGTAAAATAAGCCAAATAACACGCTGTATTGTGGGTTGGTTACGCTGTCAACAGGTAAGCATTTTTCCAGTGATATGGGTGAAGAAAGAAACATATTTATATATAAAATTACGAACTGCAGGCAGTCTTTACCTTTCAACCTCAGGCCTGGGAGCTTGAGTGTTTTTATAGTTCCTTTGTCTAGGACTGACTCTTCTGGATAGAGATCTTGGATGTCATTTCTAATATCTGTTGGAGCCACTAATCTA
Source organism: Astatotilapia calliptera (assembly GCF_964374335.1). NCBI lineage: Eukaryota > Metazoa > Chordata > Actinopteri > Cichliformes > Cichlidae > Astatotilapia > Astatotilapia calliptera. Next base: position 22,743,099 of record NC_137441.1, read on the forward strand.
GCTCGAAGTTCCAGCTATTCACTATTCTCAACACCTGATGCAGACCTTGCTAATCGGGCAATGTCTGAGTTTGTATGCTATATAGTTTGATGTCATCAGTGTAGAGGAAGCGACTGACAACTGCTCCACTCTGTAGTCAGCAGTGTTGGGCAAGTTACTTTGAAAAAGTAATTCATTATAGTTACTAGTTACTTCTTCAAAAAAGTAACTGAGTAACTGAGTTACAATATTCTAAAAGTAATTAATTCAATTCAATTCAATTTTATTTATATAGCGCCAAATCACAACATAAGTCGCCTCAAGGCGCTTCATAGATACAGAGAAAAACCCAACAATCATATGACCCCCTATGAGCAAGCACTTTGGCAACAGTGGGAAGGAAAAACTCCCTTTTAACAGGAAGAAACCTCCGGCAGAACCAGGCTCAGGGAGGGGCGGCCATCTGCTGCGACCGGTTGGGGTGAGAGAAGGAAGACAGGATAAAAGACATGCTGTGGAAGAGAGACAGAGGTTAATAACAGATATGATTCAATGCAGAGAGGTCTGTTAATACATAGTGAGTGAGAAAAGTGACTGGAAAGGAAAAACTCAATGCATCATGGGAATCCCCTGGCAGCCTATGTCTATTGCAGCATAACTAAGGGAGGATTCAGGGTCACCTGGTCCAGCCCTAACTATATGCTTTAGCAAAAAGGAAAGTTTTAAGCCTAATCTTGAAAGTAGAGATAGTGTCTGTCTCCTGAATCCAAACTGGAAGCTGGTTCCACAGAAGAGGGGCCTGAAAACTGAAGGCTCTCCCTCCCATTCTACTTTTAAATACTCTAGGAACAACAAGTAGGCCTGCAGAGCGAGAGCGAAGTGCTCTAATAGGGTGATATGGTACTACAAGGTCATTAAGATAAGATGGGGCCTGATTATTTAAGACCTTGTATGTGAGGAGCAGGATTTTGAATTCAATTCTGGATTTAACAGGAAGCCAATGAAGGGAAGCCAAAACAGGAGAAATATGCTCTCTCTTTCTAGTCCCTGTCAGTACTCTTGCTGCAGCATTTTGGATTAGCTGAAGGCTTTTCAGTGAGTTTTTTGGACATCCTGATAATAATGAATTACAGTAGTCCAGCCTGGAAGTAATAAATGCATGAACTAGTTTTTCAGCGTCACTCTGAGACAGGATATTTCTAATTTTAGAGATGTTGCGCAAATGGAAGAACGCAGTCTTACATATTTGTTTAATATGTGCATTGAAGGACATGTCCTGGTCAAAAATGACTCCAAGGTTCCTCACAGTGTTACTGGAGGCCAAGGCAATGCCATCCAGAGTAGGAATCTGGTTAGATACCATATTTCTAGGCTTTTCAGGGCCGAGTACAATAACCTCAGTTTTATCTGAATTAAGAAGCAGAAAGTTAGAGGCCATCCAGGTCTTTATGTCTTTAAGACATTCCTGCAGTTTAACTAATTGGTGTGTGTTATCTGGCTTCATGGACAGATAGAGCTGGGTGTCATCTGCATAGCAGTGAAAATGTATGCTATGTCTTCTAATGATACTGCCTAAGGGAAGCATGTATAATGTAAACAGAATTGGTCCTAGCACTGAACCCTGTGGAACTCCATAATGAAAAGTAACTATTGCGTTACTTTAAAACGTTTAACCCTCTGGGGTCCAGGGTATAATTGGCCATTTTTAACTACTTTTGATTTTCCCTCCACATTTTCCCTTTAAAAACTATTTTGCATTGTTTGGTATCATTCTTTTCGGCACCACCTCACGTGTCTGAATTTACAGTTATGTTTTCATTTTGACATACTGTTAGGGGTGGGCGATATAAGCGATATACGATAGAAACGATATAAATTTGGCCAACGATAGAGATTTTGACTATATCGCTCTATCGCGATAGCGCATGTTGATGATGTCATCAAGCTGCGCCTGTTTTGGTCGAAAGCATCGCAGAGGCTAAAACCATTATCATCTGCAAATTATAGCGGGCGACAGTCATAGCAAAGAGATGAAGCACTTTTGAAATATGGGGAAAGCCAAAAACTGCGCTTCCTCCACTTCTGTAACATTGATTCATTAATGTTGAATTCTCTCGCAGCTGCTCTATTCCCATGTTGTTGCAGTATATTAATAACTAACCTCGTATTGTGGATGAATAATCTCAGTTGTTTTCCTGACTGAAGTTTGGTCCGTGTATAGCATCCTGCTTTGCGATTACATTTGTCCCTAACCACCAGAATCCCTCACGTTAACTTTTATCGAGTGGAAAAAAAGTTGCCGTTCATCCTCCAGCTTCACTGTGCTAATGTTATGCTAACATAGCTGTGTCGCTAGCAATCACGTAGCACAACATTATATTTTTTAAAAAAGTGTGTGTGTTAGTCCCCATAGGGAAATAGTTCCTCTGCATTTAACCCATTCACCCAGTGAAGCAGTGGGTAGCCACCAATGCAGCGCCCGGGGAGCAGTGTGTAGGGACGGTACCTTGCTCAGGGGTACCACAGGGTAGCCGTTCAGTGGAGTCGAACCCCCGACCTTCTACCACTTCTACCACTCTACCTACTGAGCTATCCCTATATACCAGGTAGTGCAACTTCAGTAACCCTGCAAACGCCACTGCTGTTCAGTTTTCTGTCTTCATTTATGTTGGAAGTGGTAGCAGAGCTATACGTTTTAATTAGTTTCAAAAATATCTCAGTCAGAACATGGTATGAAATGTTTAGGTGTAAACTAGCGAGCTAACTTCCTGTTAACTTCTAACTCCGTTAAATTTAATACATTTTGTTTTCATGGATGCCTGGATGTAAAACTTAATTGTTACACCCGATAAAGCAGCAACGCTGATGATTTAATTAAAGATGAAAGAATGTTTAACTCTTAGTGTTCGTTTGACTTCGGGACCTGAAGGGATGGAGTTTTGGACCCAGATTACTCCGCGAAGCTCCTCACTACTAGTGATGTGTCGGTCGCGAACGAAATGGCTCTTAGAGCCAGATCTTTGACGTGAGCGCTGTGAGCCGGCTCCTTATCGCGAGCCGTGGGTTTTGTTTTGTTTTTTTTTCTCTCACCCTCTCTCTTGCACTTTTTTTCCGCTTCACTCCGCATGCCAGCCTTGTGGTTTGCGCTGGGCAGAGGGGGGAGGGGCGGTAGTTACACTGGCAGTAGCACAGGAACAGAGCAGGAGGGAGAGAGAAAGAAAGGAAGCCAGGAACAACAACGTCACATTAGAAAGGTATAGTAATCATCCACAACTATTTTCAGTTGCAGATGATAAAGGATTCAGAAAGTTTATTCATGCGGGCCCATGACCGGATTTGGTGTGTGGTAGTAACAGGTAAATTAACTTTTTTAAAAAAATTATTTAAATATATATGAGTGCTTGTGTATAAATACACAAACAATACACATATGCTTTCAATTGTGTAATTTAAGTGATCTAGGTAGCTCTGTTTTGGAAGTTCAGTTAAAGCTAGAAATGTGTTTTGGAGTTTGTACGTGCTTTGGAATTTGTACGTGCTTTGTCTCTGGGGCCACCACATATATTTATATATAAACATATATAAATAAAACCACTTTTTTTTACATTAGTAATTCCTTTTGTGCATAATTTTATATTATTGTTAATAATAAATTAATTAAAGCAACAAAAAAACCTGAAGAGCCGGTTTAGAGCCGAAAGAGCCGGTTCTCTAAAAAGAGCCGGAAATCCCATCACTACTGGGGAACACCTGGCACAAGGATGCACCACGGTAAGAACCTGGTTGAGGCAGATGGCCCCGCCCTCCCTGAGCTTGGTTCTGCTGGAGGTTTCTTCCTGTTAAAAGGGAGTTTTTCCTTTCCACTGTCACCAAAGTGCTTGCTCATAGCAGGTCATCTGATTGTTGGGTTTCCCTCTATAGGTATTTTTGTAGGGTCTATCTTAAAATATAAAGCACCTTGTGGCAACTATTGCTGTGATTTGGCGCTGTATAATAAAATTTAATTGAACTGAATCGGTAGAGGAACTGTGATCTTTTGAGTGATTATTAAGGAAATGTTTGGCTTGAGTCCTGCCATCCATGTTGATGCAACTTTCCCTCGAACCACCACTTACTACCTACCTAATAATTGTTGCAGACCATCTACACCCTTTTATGGAAACGGTTTTCCCCGATGGCTGTGGCCTTCATTGTTTGCCAGTAAATTTTTGGTTTCATTTTAAAATTTTAGTTTTAACTCTTACATGGTGACGCTCCCCATTATATCTCTGACCTGCTGAAACCTCATGCTTCTTCTCGTGCACTTAGGTCTTCAGGCCTGAGGTTGCTGTTGACTCCATGTACTAGGCTCAAACACATGGCGATCGGGCTTTTCAGGCAGTGGCACCAAGGTTGTGGAATTCTCTTCTACTCCCTTTATGCTGTACAGACTCCACTGAATCTTTTAAAAAACAGCTGAAGACATTTCTATACAGACAAGCTTTTAATTAATGTGTAGCACAGAGGTCTAGTGGCATCCATGCCTCAATGACAGCAGCAAAAGGGGGACCAGGACCAAAATTAGGCTGGTGGCTGTAATGTCATGCATGATCGGTGTGTGCGTCTATAATGTGACTTTTATACTCTCAAACATTTACACCTAAAGTTCACTAGGGAGCAGTGTAGGCAAAGAAAATGGTGCTGCTGAGTCAAAGTGTTTTCGTTTCTTGCTTTCATTTTCAGCCATAGTTTAGTTTGTTTCTGTCTGGACTTCTGTTTTTACCTTCTCTACACAAGTTCTGTAAATGTGGTCGTTACTTCTCTCCAATAATTTTCTGGGGAAATATCTGCACCGTCCAGTGTTTAAAGATGCTCAAGATATGTTAATGCTATAGTTATCACATATGTAACAGTTTCTATAGTTCTAAAGAAGAATGAAAGATGCATGTCTAACGTCTCAAGTCAGGTGAGGTGAATGAATACAGCTGCTATTGTCGGAAGGTTGTTGGATTTGTTTCTCTTCAGTGTATTAATAGATCGCTCACACCACTAGTTCCTGTGTCGTTGCAGCACATCTGCTGCCACTTCCAGCAGGTTGAATAAATGCTTTGTTTTGCCTATAACCTGACCATTATCTGTTTGGTACAGCTTCAGACGGACAGGGTGTCGTCTGTGTACATACAAATTTGTCTTAGAACACAAAACTGTGTTTATAGAGGACTAAAATGTGCATGAACATGAGGGTGAACATAAAAGAAGAGGTCATGAGAGAGAAGGAGGGTTTTTTCACTCTTTTGCAGATTCGTTACTGCTGCTCATCAAAACCGAAGCCTGGGAGTCTTGGTAACTCCACAACAGTTCGATCATTGTTTTGACGACAGTAACACCCCCGTACATTCCAGCATTGGCTGCTGGACCTGAAGTCATGTCAGTTAAATGTAGTTTTCATAAATGCACCACCCAGAAACAAATGTCTCCCTCCTTCCAGGATATTACAGCTTCTGTTTGGCTAATCAAACACTAAGCCTGTCATGAGCTGGCAAGAAAAGGAAGTGACAGGATACTCGTACTGCGAAAGAGATCCATTTTTCACCCAGTTAATGGACGGCTTTTAGAACCGCAGTCATGACATTCATGTACAGTACTTCCCGTTTGTTTCCAAATGCCATGGCAACGCTTGAGCAAAGAATAAAATGTGTGGTTGGTTGTCAGTGCCAGACAGACGGGAGAGGAAATACGTTATTTTTTTCTTTTGACATTTTAGTGAATGAGATGTTTAAGGCTTGAGAGAGAGAGCACTCTGAAATGGATAGAGATGCTTTCTTCGTAAACATGAAATAACTGTTGATGAGTGAGTATAGGGGTGGGATTTAATACGTTTTCTTCGTCCCACTCCTTTTTCAGGCAATTTTTGTTTTTTGTTTTGTGCATTTTATGTTCAATATAGGTATTTGTTGTGCCTGAAAATGAACAAATAAATGAAATGAATAATACTAATTTACAACTTTTTAAAAATAAATATTATTTCTGGACTCTATTGGAGTAGCTTTACATAATTCATATGCATCATATACGGGCCTCTTAGACTAACTTATGATGGACTAAGGTTGCTGTCCTCATTTTACTTCCCACAACTAATCATGCAATCCTCTCTGACTGCTTTGAGCAGGTCTTACTGTTCCGTTTGAGTGGTTCAGATCATATATCACTGACAGGAAATTCTTCTTCACCTGTGGAGATCAGGTGTCAGTCGAGACACTTCCTGTGGTATTGCGCAGGGCAGTTGTTTTGGTCTGCTACTTTATCGGACAACATAATATCTGTTGCCATAGTAGCAGAGCTATATGACTCTGTAGCTGCAGATGACAAAGACTACTAACTTCTCTAACTCCCTGTTTAACTGACATTAGCCAGTAGCTGACCAAAAACTTTGCAAAATGTTAGGAACACGGAATGGAAATATATCTGAGGCATGCGGGCTCAATAATCCAATAAGGATTCACGAGTGGGAGAAAATTCTCCCACTGAAAATGTTATGTCCATATGGACAGCTTCAGTTTCTGGGAGTCTTCTACTTGGTCTAAAACCCAAACATAAACTGATCATTTATGAGTTAGGAAAATTAGCTAACGGGGTAAAACCACAAATTAGTAGTCTTGGAGATATTTCACGTAGTGACTTAACCCTTTAAGACCTACCATAGAACCAAGTTCGCCAGAGCTTATATTATATTTTTACATGGTGTGGAGCCATTTTTGGGAGCATTTCAAGTTGCTATACATCAATACAACCATTATAGCCCAAACTTTAATAATATGTCTGCATTAAGTGCATAGTAATTACATAAATTGCAAAAAAGTGCAATAAACTACAAAAAAATTGAAAATCGTTTTTGTTTTTTTAACATATATTTCTAGTTAGAGAAATTTAAGAGGCTTATCCCTCAAAACTGTAAATACAAAAAAGTTACACAAACTAGTTTCCCACCACAGGAAATTTATTTTGAGTGTCTTCATAGTTTTATTTTTGAAATACACCAATTTTTATATACTGCAGGAAAAACGAAAATAAATATTATAGTGCAAATTTGCAAAATAACAGCATATGCATCAAAATAAACTATTTCCAGCAGTGCAATATGAGTCTTAAGCATCCCAGAAACAACACAGAAAGTCATAAAGTCAAACATAACTTTTTAAAACACATAACAAGTAAAACACAAGCTCATAAGGCCCCGATCGTAAAAAACTACATTTCCGCAAAATGACGTCACTTCCGGTTTCGGGCAGGTCATGCGGTCATGTGATAGTTCGCGCTGATGGACGTAGGAGGTGTTACAAACAGCTGATGGATCGGCGAAGCGTGTTTCTGGAATATCATGTTTTTGTTGCTGCAAGTGATTTTTATGCAGTTTTTGCAAAGCTATATGTGGAAGGAAACCGTGACTTAGGACAAGCTGATGGCATAAGATGTAAGTACAACTCCTCCGGTTTCATATGCAAAAAAAATTATTGCGCTAGCTTACTTGGTTGCAGAGCTACCGGGATTTAAAAATAGTTACACAAAACAGAGCCTGCCCGCTCCGATCGGCTGTAAAGGGTTAAGGGTTAAACACCACTTTAATTTCACTACCAAGGCAGTCTTTCTGAATCGCAATGAGTTTGTTCTTGTATTTATTTCTAGAAAGCTGGATAACTGCAACATTATTTCTGGTGCAGCTTATTCAGAACTGCCACGTTACACACAACTACATGACTAAACAAATAATAGCGAGCACATCACTGTAGTTTCAGCAAAATAGGATTTTTCCAGTATCCTACAGAATTGATTTTAAGTACTCTTACACATATACAGAAGTCTAAATGCTCAGTTTGTCACTTTATATCCCAACTCACCCTCTCAGATCCTCCACTGCCAAACATTTAAGACATCAAATAGGGTCATGCCGTCTCGAATCAGCATATTTCTAGAACATTTTCTGCTCAAATGTGAGAGCAGAAAACTAAAACTGTTATACTCTAAAGTTTGGACAAATATGATGATTTCTATATATATATATATATATATATATATATATATATATATATATATATATATATATATATATAGCACGAAGGAGGAAAACATGAAGCTGGAGATGTACCAAGGGCTCAGAGATTAACTCGAGAAGATGTGGAGGGTGAAGACAACAGTGGTCTCAGTGGTAATCGGAGCACTCGGTGCAGTGACCCTGAAGCTGGGCATGGTGGCTCCATCAGATCCCAGGAACAACATCTGAGATCTCTGTGCAGAAGAGCCTCAAGCTCCCAACCCTCTGGTAGAAGACCCGAGCTTGTAGGATAAAGACCGCCTGAAGGGGCAAGAGGGGAATTTTGATCTAATTTATAAACACATATTAAATGGTCCATTGATACACTCAGGGAATTTTTTCACCCATCTGCCCATCTGCAGCATTTTTGAACATGCATATCCCGAAAGCGACTAAATATGAAAACCAGAAGAGATTTCTGTAATTTAGTACAGATATATAAATAAATATTTCAGTCTTGGCTGCTTGGGAAAGAAACAAAAAGACATTAAAGCCGCCCTGTAAGGTCCCATTTTTGAGCACATTTCCTTAATAAAACAAAAAAAGGTTAATCATAGTGCACACATAGTTTTCTTTGCTTTCAGAGTGACTGATTCTATCATGTTCATTTTTGCACAATACAGAATTCTTGAGTTCTTTCCAAAATGTTATGTGTAACCAATGAATAAATGAATGATCCTTTCCTGCTCAGTCCTATAAAAACTACATTTGTTATCATTTAGAAATCTCAACACATTCACGTGTTCTATTTTTTTTTTTTAGAACCAATTCCTTAATTTTGTTTTTAGCTACAGTTTCTAAATGAACAATGTCTATAAATTGCTTGTGTTAATAATTTGGTGTCATACAGTTAAATACTGAGTTTTTCTTTCAGTTCTGGACCAGCGCTCTGTGTGCCTGAAGCTTTAGTTAGCATCTTCAGTAGTCGTAGTTAGAAGACTTTGTGGAGTGTGAGGAGGAATAGAAAGACATTTTAATTTATCTAACATGTGGCACTGTGTGTCCACTGTTTTTATTTAATTTTTAGCTTGGAAAACATAAATCACTGTGCGTCGAATAGTTGAAATGGGTACGTGTGCGTATTTGAGTGTGTATGGAGGCAATGTGTCTGCTTTTCTGTGGAAAATTTCCCAGAGTGGTTTTGACTGTCATTTTTTCCCCAGTGCTCATTTTCCAGAGCTGAACTTCAGCAGAGGCCTGTGTTGGAGCTGTGGACTCAGTTTCAGATGAAGCTCGGGGAGATGACTACACTTTTTTTTTTTTATTGACGTGTCAGTCGTCACCTCCTAATCGACACTCATAACAAACCTTTGAACTTCATCAACTTGCCTATATTTAGATGCTCACAGATGTTACACAACGAGTTTGAGTGTATTATGCCTGAAGTTGAGACTGTGTTAATAAGAAAATAACGATGTGTTGAAGTGTACTAGATGTTTAGAGGTTATGTCAATAAAAGAGCAGCTGTCCTCCTTCAATAGTAGATTCACTATTGTGTAAGATGCATACATAGGCCTGTCTAATACTAATACAATTTATTACTATGCAATAATGTCTGACTCTGCAGTTCATGACCTCACTTTTTATTGTTTTACCACCTTTCAGCTTGTGGTTCTGGTTTTTGCTACGCCATAAACCTCTCTGTGATTCGTTTTGTTGTTTGCACACACGTCAGTATCTTTCTGCAAACTGCAAATGCTGTTTACGTTCTGAGCTGAAACTTGGAGAAATGCAGAAAGTAAAAACTGAGCCTTACCACTGCAACCTGTTGGTCTGGGGCATGGCTTATGTCAACAATCTCTGTGTGTTGCATTGCACTCTTCACAGTTTTCACTACTGCTTAGTGAGCAGTTTCCAGACAAGTTGGCATCTCCTGAGGCGATCTGACCAAAAGGACCAAAGCACGGTTTTCATTGCAGCTTTGTATATCTTATTGTGACTGTGTGCTAGCTGCTAGAAACCTCCAGCAAATGACTCAAGGTAGACAAAGACAGCAACTGACTGTTGAAGATTTTACAGTATTTAAAAAGAAATGGCAAAAGTTAGTGAAAGTGCAAAATGAAAGAAGAGGAAGAGTAATCATTAGACTTTATGCAGAGTTTGTGGATAGCTGGAAAGCAGACAAATATGGTGATATTGATTTCAGATTACAGACAATGTTTGAAAAATTTCTTTAATGAAAAAAACATTCTTGCTTTATTGTCACATGATAGAAAAAATTAGATAATACGGCCAATAACGAGTGTCTTTTCTGGTAGTTTTTCACTAGTAACTAGTGCGGATGTTTAGCCATTGGAACAACTGGTGTGTGGTGTTCAGTATCATTTTAGGTTATGCACAAGGCCATTAGTGTAAATAGTCTATAATAGTAGTATTATAATAAAACTTCAAATAACAATTAAAACCTAGTTACAAAATAAACGATAATCACTGTGGTTATATCGTCACCTGTTGAGTTTAGCATGCACTTAAAGGTACTTTCATTATATTTCATGCGGAGACTTTAAAACAAATCCAAAAAACAAGATCTCACGATGGCGTCCTCGTTTGCACGAGGAAAATGAATGCATGATATAATCTTTCAAGCATCCCACAGTCAGAGATAATCAAACCTAGTTTTGAGCATGCAGCTGAGCTGAAGGTTGGAGGAGAAAGAATAATTAGTTGCAGCTCTCTGACATCACACAACTCCTGCAAAAAAAACCCACACTGCTTCCTGTACTGGCCCTGTGCATTTTCCCTCATGATTACTCTCACAAATCTTCACATATTTTTCTGCGTCACGGGCTAAATGAACATGAACACTTAACAGGGCGTCACATCCATCCTCGGCTGCAGGTGCCGTGTGATTATTTCTCTGGAGGGAAACCTAGCTCGATCTGAGTAAGACCTCTGTGTGGTTCCTGGCAGAGTGGCCTCTCGGATTCCTCAGCATGAAGACGCTGAGCTCCAAAAGACTCCTTGCTGAATGTAAACCGAAAGCCTTTCAGAAACTCAGATTCAGCCAACCACATAACCCCCTTAAGGCAAGCCAGGCTGCACTCGGACTGAGCAGAGAAAGAACTATTGTGTACGTCTCTTTTACAGCGTACTTGGAACAAAATGAACCAGCTAAATTGTTCGGAAGAATTCATTGAACATTTTGGTATTAAAGTTTGGTTAGAAGGATACAGTACTATCTTTGTTTTACTTGATTTATGGGAGTCAAACTGAAATTAAAACAATTAAGTCTGACCCTGGAGAGCTTTTATTGCCAGGCCTTAAGTTAGACTGACATAACGTCTTGTGTAATGGTGGGATTTGTGCATGTGTGTATACACTAAGAGTTTTAAAACTAGTGTCCCAGATTATTATGACAGGTAGCTGCTGAAGCATGAGCGTGTGAAACCCTCACGGAAGTCCCCCTGTCAGTGTTACATAACCCAGGGAGACGCAGAGCCTCACATAAAGAGGATTTATTCTCTTAAGCACAGAATGAGCAAACAAAGCCAACTGATTTATCGCCACATAACAATAACAGAATCAGACCCTCATTAGTTTTACAGCCATAAACTGTAAGGGTGTAAATATAGGAAAATGAATTCCTGCAAGCTCTGACAGGACCACAAGCAGAATGATAAAGGTAATGACTTGGCACCTGCACAGTGGGCAGAGATGAGCCTGTATTTGACCCTTCTAACACAGAGATGTACTTTAAATCGTGTGTTGACATGTGGGTAAACAAGGCGTCAATATGTGACCGGCTAAAGTCGTACTTTTTTGTTTCCTGAAACTCCAAAACTTGCAAAAAACAAACAAACAAACAAACAAAAACTTATTAAGGGTTATTTTACTGTTTGTGTTTTACAACCTTTTAACCTGAAGATGTCACTGTCTATAAATAGTCACTTGTAACACACGGTAAATGATTAAACTCGTAATAAAACTCTGTGCGGTTTACAAGAACTCGGTGATCGATCTCAATCCACACAGCGTCACTGCCACGGTCTAAAGTCGCCAACACTAAAAGGGGGGTGGATTTCCCTGTCTGACTGAGCAGGTCATACCCCCAGGCTTGTGAAATGGGTGTTTTCCCCCTCGTGACTGAGATATTTACCAGAACATGGTAAACTGTTTGTTTGCAGTTTATGCTTTTGAAAATGTTCAATAAACTTGATTTTTCTGATGCAGTTTCGAGAAGCAGTTAAGAAAACAAACATTGGAAGTCTTGAAAGTTATTTCTTTGTGGTTGCATCATTGCTTTGGCTGGCTTTTATGCGTGCTGCATCAAGCCTGACTAGCCACTTAAAATATTTGATTATTTGAATATTATACTGTCAAAAACTGGTCTGAGTTTAGCAAAACTGTGTCACACTCTCATGCTTGTTTTGTAGCTCTAGAAGATAACTGGTTTAGCTTAGCATGCAGCCTGCAAGCTAACCTAAATCTAGTATAATAGGTGAGCAGGAAAACACAACATAAATGGGAATTTAATAATAATAATAAAGGATTGCATTTATATAGCGCTTTTCGGGACCCCTCAAAACACTTTACAATACCACTATTCATTCACTCTCAAATTCATACACTGCTGAAAGCAAGCTACAGTTGTAACCACAGCTGCCCTGGGGCAGACTGACAGAGGCGAGGCTGCCATATCGCGCCATCGGCCCCTCTGGCCAACACCAGTAGGCGGTAGGTGAAGTGTCTTGCCTAAGGACACAACGACCGAGACTGTCCGAGACACCCAACTCTTGAGCCACGATCGGTTATTGTTATAGTACGTAACTACTAGGGGTGCAACGATACACAAAATTCACGGTTCGGTTCGATACTTTGGTGTCACGGTTCGATATTTTTTCGATACAAAATAAAATGTTCATGCCTTTTTAATTTGTCATTTATTAAAATTATAAATATATATTTTAACTCAAAAGTACAGTTTTTAAATTTAACCCTAACCCTTGTGCTGTTTTTTATTTTGACAGCGAATGCGCACCTGTGGACCACTTATGTGCAGCCCTGGTTATTTAGCTTGTCATATTGCAGCCACAGAAATTATTTTGTCCATGAAACCATAAAGCTGCACTTTCTTTTTGCCTTATAGTCTGATTTGTCATAACTTCTCCGTTTTGTGGTTAGCTTTTCTTTGGCTGTCACTTCTTCACCCTGACCTGTCTTATTTGGCTCAGCAGAACTAAAATATATATCCTGCTGCTTTTACACACGCACTCACATAAGCTCAGCGATTCTCTGCGCGATCAACCTCTCACATGTTTAAGCTTGCTGCGGGAGATTTCACTTGTCATGTTTGCATAGTAAGCTAACGATTAATAAGACGATGTCAGAGGAATTGGTGCACAAATTATCATCACTCACCAATCAGTACTGTCGCTCTCTATACACAGTTCGCGTGATTGCAAAGTGAAAGCAAAAAAACAAGCGCAAATTCAAACGGGATTTCAATATGTCACATATTGACAGTGGCTCACCGATGCCAATGACATAATTACCCAGCTACATTTCCGAAAGAATGCAAAAGTATTGACATATATTTTTCCTTCCTACAATAGCCCGACAGGCAGGGCAGAGATAGATTTTGGTAGCCCGACTGGAAAAATCGCTAGCCCCGGGACGTCGGGCTAGCGATATTGCGAGCCCGTATCTGATTGAGGAATCACTCATCTTTGGAAAAGAGAATTTATTACAGAGAAATGGCTCTTTCCAAAATAAAAGCTATACTATCCGCTTCTTCTGGGCTATATTCTCAGCAGCATATTAAACATATCAGGTCCCCATAAGGAGAATCGTGTGCTAACGGCTGTCTAAATGACTCGGGTAAAGTTTGTGGCATGCATGCTTGTTGTTTTGTCTTTGCACTAGGATGATGTCGGCGTAAATGTGCAGTCATATTCGTTGTGTTCCCGCTAGTGCTTTCAGGTTAACCTCGTTAAAATGACCTTAACGCCACAACACGGCAAATCTCCGTTAACGAGCTACCCCTGATAGCCCCGTGCATGGGGCTAGACGGCCAACACGTTAACGAGCTAACTGCGATAACACACTAGCTCCCACCCATATAATTGAGCATTGCGTGGCACATCCAACATACTGTTTTACTTTAGTCCATGATGCGCTTACCTTCAGGGTCATACGTCACATGAAAACCAAAATAATTCCAAACGCCAGATCTGAATGAGGGTGGGAGAGGTTCAATTTGCCTGTTGCAAGGAGAGCTTAACTTCTGTCTCGCTAGCTTGCCCTGCGCTCTTCCTTCTGACGATGCTGTCTGTGTGGAGCGCTCAGTGGATCTGCGCTCGACAGTGCAGCCTAGGCGGAGTAGTCGAACGCAGATTCACTGAGCGCTCAATACAGACAGCATCGTCAGAAGGAAAGTTGATAAAATAAATTACAAATGTTGTATTGTTTGATACATATGCGTACCGAACCGAAAGCACTGTATCGAACGGTTCAATATCGATACGAATATCGTTGCACCCCTAGTAACTACCTGCAAATCCTCACAGTTGTCATGTGACTGTGTGACTGTTCATTCAATCAGTGTTTGAGATAATGCAAGCGAGCAAACATTTCCACATTGATTGACTGTCAGCTGACGTTTTTTTCTCTCGATGTGTAGTTCCAAATTCAAAGTTGTGCTGATCTCAATGTGACCTTGTCTTTAACACTGTCTGAACGTCCTCATTAACCTAACCCCCCCCCCCCCCCACACACACACACACACACAACCTTAATTATACATAACTTGAGGCCTTGTAGCAGTGATTCCACTACATGAAAGTGCTGCATGTAGTTTGCTAGAAGTCGTGCTAAAAAATATTTTTCAGTATTTCTGAATTTTTGCTCAAAATTGCCACATTATAATCTATATATAACCTGTTAGTGTTTGCCACACTTCATGCTTATACTCGCTTTGCTTAGCATAGCAGTAAATTATTCGTACACAGTGCAGGTATATAAAAGGGCCTGTAAAGAATTTAAGCAGGTGAGTACAGTGCAGTATGTCATGAAGCAATAAATTAATTACAGACCAAAACTTTTGTTTTTCTTTTGTAATTTTTTTTAAATTTTAGATCTGGCTTAAAATATTTGCATTTGATTCTTGAAATGAGGCATCTTAACTAAAGACATAGATGTTGGGTTCACCTTTCAGTGGCAGAGGTTGCTACCTGTTCAAAACAAGAGCTTCATTGTTTTGGGATTTTGTGAGTTTCTAGTAAATCAGTACAAAGAAATCCGATCAGGAGACGATACCAAAAATGTGGAACTGGGTGTGTGTTGGATGCTTTCCCAGTAACTATTGATGTCAAATCTTTGCATCTAACTCTCTGAAAAAATAGACAGGACACTGTGCTGTATTGTTGGCTGTAGCCTTACAGTGATTCCCTGCAGAGATACAAACTGTTTGCCTTTTCATCGCGTGCCACATAAAGCAGTTCAAGTGAAAGATTTAATGACTGTGCTGAGTCATTTTAATTAGTAGGTACAACAATTATATCTTCCCTAATCTCAACACTTTCTCGGCCTTCCTCCTGTCCACTCCCCTCCTTTTCCTCTGCTTCCTTTTTTCAGCCCAGTCTTGGCAAGCAAACAGACATCATGAGGTTTCCCAGAGGTCCGGCTCACGGAAATGTCAGTTTGATTCATATTCTGTTTGGAGCGAAGATAAAGATAAAGGTACTTGAGTTTATTTAGCGCACATTTCCATATCTAATACCACCCATTCCTGACCGCCCTAAAAGAAACCCGCAACACCATTACAGCTAAGAAAAAAAAAAAAAACTGAAGTTGTTTTAATATTTTTGCAGCTGGTGAGGCCACTGCTATGTTTATAATTACGTCACACATACCATTTAAATCCCTCTGGTTAAGAGAATCTTGTTTGATTATGATACGGTGATGTAACTGGGAGGAAGGCGTTGAGTTATACAAGCTGACATCATCTCTGTGTAGAGATTTCACAAACTTTCTTGTTAACGCTTCAGTCGATGACAAACTGAAACCCTCCCCGAGGCAGGTGCACATCAGTGAAGCCATTTTTATTATCACTGGGTAAAAATAAACTACTCACAATCTGAATCTTTAGCCTGCTGCCATGAGACACAAAAGTGAGACCCTACTTATTTTCTTTGATATATCTTATTGATTGCCACTGTGTTGCTATGTGACATGCCCAGACTTTGCTCAGGGCTCAGATCTCAGCTAAAAGTTTGTTTGGTATTATCTGTCTGTGTGTCTCTGAGATTTGATGGATTGTCTGTTGGAGGGTGGGGGAGGTCCTGTGAGATTGAGCTAAGACAAATGTCTTTTTGTCTTGACAGTTCACAGGATAAGAGAAAGCTATGGGTATTAGGGCTTTATTATAGAAGGAGTGGCTGAATGCAAAGAAATGTTTTCAGGATAATCCTATTCACGGATGAAGAGATTGTAAAAAGGTTGACATGGTAATTACGTCATGATATCAGGTCTAAGTTAAGCTCTATAACTCTCACTAAGGTGATGCAAAATTAACGTCTTGGATAACACTCTATATTCTGAATTGTAACCAAGCTATGTTTGATATTTGAAACATGGTGCACAGACAAAAACAAAACTACTTGTTGACTCATTGCTTCTGAGGCTGTTTTGAGCTCACAAGCAATTGAATTAGTTTGTATCTGGTAAAAATTAATGTCATAAGAATTCTGTTATAAAAAGCATCCTTACTAAATTAGATTAAGCAAGGCACATACACACACATACAAAGAGTCATAGTTAGCATGGTTAAGATGTCAGTGGAGTTTTGCTCACCATGGAAATTATATATAACCTGGCATAAGATGTGTTTTTTTAGGTTAGTTGACAATATAAGAATTTTTAGATGAAAACTGAGCCTTTTTTAAATTTCAGACTCCAACTTTGTCAATCTCACTTAAAGCTGGACTCAGTACTTTTGTGATGCACTCATACGCTTTATGAGTGCAGCTTACTAACCAAGCTTGCGAGTCTCAGCTAAAAACTCTACTCTTACGCACAAATACGGTCACTTTTCGCCTCAAACAAACATTTTATAACCAAAATGCCAACATTATGGAGCCCCACAGGGGACATGAGAGAAAAAAAATTAAGACGGACTTTTGCAAGATCTCGCAAAACTTTTGCGAGATCCCGAGTTTGTTTTGCAAGATCCCGCAAAAGTCCGTCTTAATTTTTTTTTTCTCCCATGTCCCCTGCGGGGCTCCGTACAACATAGAGGTTTTGAGATGCAGAATTTAATTTAAACTTTAACGTTTGGAGCTATAAGGTGGAAAAGGATCGGAAAAGAAATCAGGATCCTGTCAGGAAAATGTGGATGTGCCAAATTTTTACAAAGAAAGCTAAAGCTAATCATCACCTTTCTCATGACTGTTCCTTCTTGTAATAGTTTAAAAGAGGTCAGAAAGTTAATGCCAGTGTTCATAAAGCCAGTAAGCAGAAAAGTCATATCTGTTTCACATTTTGCGTCAGACTAAATAGTTATTCCATTGAATCTCTCCCAGTGGGATGCACTGCTCAACTGGACTCCATTTCTGCTCTTATAAGGATGCTTGTTGTGAACTTAGCCTTTCTAAGCTGAATACAGAGGAGAATGATGAAGTGTTTGTGTGCAGAGATCAGCCAATCTCCAGCAGCATGCCAGATTAGGTGAAGTCAGGAGAAACATTTTAGGGACACATTTATGTGTTAGTTTGACCGAAGGAAAAAATAAAAAGTAAGATGTCTTTAAAATGAGATCACTGCGGGAGTCTCCCTTACATAGCCTCAATCACTTGTGTGTCCAGAAGCACAAAATACTCAGGAAGATCAGAGTGCTCTTTCCCCCCGCTTATGTAAGAGCCCTGCATCTGAGCCAAGACCAGAAGTTTGATGCTCCTTAAGAGGCGGTGATCAAGCTGCCTGCTGTAATTTCAGTTTGTTTCCTTCACTCTCTCACACTCGTTTGAAGTCATTACTGCTCATACTAAGACCTTTGTGAACCGTGCAATAACCGCGAGTGTTTACAGAGCAAAAGATCAGAGAAAGGACTGAGCTGAGCATAAAGTTTTTATGTGTTACTGATGTCTACTGTAGCTGTCATGTCAAGGCCATCCATGCTGGTGAATGTTTGCCAGGACAGATAAAATGAGTCTTTTCACATCCCCCCCATATACAAGGGCTATATCCGTTAGATTAGTTACTAATTACTATCTGTGTTTAAGACATCCGAAAGATCACACCACTTCCTGAACTGCATTTCAAGGTCCATGTACTGGAATTCAAGCAGCCAGTGTTAATGACCTGAGTTGTCCCATTTGTCATACGTTCCAGGAATCCCTTGTTCACCTTTGGCAGCATCTTGCAACCCCATGTGGGTGAGAGATAAAGGCCGGATTCCGAGCAGCAGTGAGCAGTGAAAGCCCTTTTTTGGTCATATCACAGTAATTGGAGGCCAAATAAGCCAGCTGCGATGGAGAACTCTGTAGACTCAGCACTGAGCTGCATTACTGCTGCTTGACCTGCCACTTGCAAAACTCTCTGGCATGCACTGGCTGTCTGAGTGGGGCTGTTTTTGGAGATTTGGATCAAGGAAATAGCTTAGAGCCTAATGATTAAATTAAGATTTAGAAAATAGTAAATCCCTGTACCCCTTGCGGCATGATGTCTTAAGAATTTTATTTGCTTTTTCATGTCTATCTGTAAGGTCTTTGGAAAGCACCTGATTTTCTGGGGTTGTCTTGCACTCCTTTGACGTTGTTACACAAAGAGCAGTGAAGTGCTGATATTTAATAGATGTTTTCGACACCCACTCCTGTAATTCACTGGTGCGCTGTTGATCTGGGAACAGCTCTTTTTGGCTGCTCCGGAGCACTTGTTGAAAACCAGCAAGTCTTGTCTAGCCCATACGGTGCAAAGGAACAGACTGTGGCACTTCCTGTCTTTTAGCCATTACTACAAGTGGCTCCCTTGGGGATAGTACTTCCACCTGAGAGGATGTGCTAAAGAATAGGGAAAAGGGTGGACATTTACCTCGAGATGTTGATAGATTACCTAATACCTGACCCAGCTGACTTAGACCCATGCAGGTCACCTAAAGCTAAAGTGTTTGGATGATTCCTCTGTCAGGACTTAAAGCCTCACTGGAGTTAAGAAGCTTTGCTGCATGACTGATGTGCACAACACTGTGATAGTTTTGTCCTGCCTCTGCTCTTTGTGATGTTACGGGAAGTGCTGACGTGATGACAGACAATATTTGGCTTGTTAACACTGTAGATGGGCCATCATGAACAATTCAATACAACGGAGAGGAAAACTTGGGACTTTCAGTTTTTTTATATGTCCCATTTCATTCCTCTCACTTAAGGTGGAACTATTATGTTTTAAATAAAGCTTCAGGTCACCGTAAGCCAGAACGTCAGCCTTCAGACTGCTTAGGGTTGAGGTTTTTCTGCTCATAACCTTACTTGATAAAGAGTGGATATCCTTCATACAGTTCAATACAATTCAACTCATTTCATTTTTATTTATATATAGCAAAATCACAGTAAGGTGAAGACCCTGCAATACTAGAGAGAAAACCCCAACAATCAGATGATGCCCTATAGGCAAGCACTTGGTAACAGTGGGAGGGAAAAACTCATGTTTAACAGGAAGAAACCTCCGACAGAACGAGACTCAGGGAGGGGCAGACATCTGCCGCGATTAGTTAAGGACAAGAGAGACGGAACAAAAGACACAACCAAGAAGCTGTTCAGGTCCTGTGTTTGCGAGAAACAGCCAGTCAGAAGACATTTGATTTAAAGAAATGGTTGCTTTGAGAGAAGATGAGGGCTGGATCAACATCCAGTTTCAGAAAAATAAGTATTTTTTTTGAGCCATCAACAATACAAAGCTGCTCTAGTAGAGTTCAGAGATAAAAAATATAAAATTACAAATAAATATAACAGATCAGTTTTAAAAATATTGTTTTCTAAATCTCATATTAACCCAATCTTCTATAAAGTTTCCCTCAGAATTGACAGTGGAATGAAAACCGTGAAATAATTATTTGTTGCTGGCTTCACTCATCAGTAAGGACTTCATAACCAGAGAAGAAGGCTTGTTGAGAAATATAAAGAAATATATGATACATAAAACACAAACTCAGCACCCCAGGCCTGCCCAGCGGCAAGCACTAGCTTGTTTGTAGTGTGACCAAATCAGTGACGCTAAGCTCGTCGTGGCAGATTTATAACAAAGAAATTTTGGCCTGACCTTCAGATGTTTGGAGTCAATCTGTGGTTTTAGAAGGTTTAATACTCACTGGGAGGTTTTTATTGTACTTACATGCAGAGCTGTCATCAACTTGATCAAATCTATCTTCACATCAGGAAACAGGAGGAGTAGAGAAACCGTGAAAAGCAGCAAAATACATCAAAGACTCTCACGCTAAAAGTGAAAAGAATGAAGAGTACACAAATGAGGTAAATCATGCCGATAAATGATTGGACTTTTTTCTGCGTCCTTTTTTTCTTTCTTAGAAAACAGAAATGGAATAGAAAGCAATCCTTTATCTATTTTAATGACAAAATTGCTTAACGTGATTTAACAGAATCCAGGAGCTTCAGTGCAAGATTTGGAACAGTTATGGTGCATCTGCTTAACTTTTGGGGCAAGCTGAAGGCCCCGCTCTAGCAGTCACGTCCAACACTGAACTGCTTACGCAAAGAGATAACAGACAAAGGCCAACATATCAGTGACGCATGTGAAGCAAACAAAAAACTGTTTCATAATTCTGCTGCTGCCAATTTATTAATGTCTCCACACTTCCTCAGTTGTTCAGCTTATAACTATTCTCTTTGCAAAAGATAAACAAACCCTGATGTCAATGTTTTTTTTACTGTTTATCATTCAGAGTGATAGGTTTCTCTCTGTCTGCGTAACCAAGGCAACCAAATAAACAGTGCAGTGCGCAAACCTAACCTTTGGCCTGCAACTGTAAATCCATAAGCCACTGTGATGGAGACATCATGGGTAAACAGTGATGGCCTCAGCGTTTTTTTTTTTCTTATCTGAGATTATACAGACAGGGAGACGGGTCTGGAGAAAACAGCTTTAAGTTAAAGGAATGCACACGGCTTCCTTTAAGACCCAGGACAAAAAAACAACAGACAGCTTGGAGTGTTTTCACTCAGACCCACTCTTCTCTCCATGGACTCGTAATGCTGCTTACTGTGTGGTCTGACGTACTCATATAGGAGCTGGGCTTTCTTTGTTGGGTATCTGTGAGGCAGTAGATAGCTTTATGGTCAATAAAATAGAGAAGATCATCTGCATATGCTTTCCAACTGCCATTTTACATTTTGATTTCCATATCATGACTCTTCTCTTTATTTAGCTTTGCTGTATTTGTTCAGGGATTTATTTTGTTTGTTTCTTGAACGTCATTCTGTTGGATGGTTGGCTGGTTTAGTTTAGACTGAAACTTAGCAACTATTGGATTGATTACAACAAAACAGATGCATTCAGAGATTTATTAATATTCATAAAGCAGAACTGAAGCTGAAGCAAAACACTTGGCAATGAGCTATAACATAAAGTAGGCTAAAATAGCAACGAAAACCAGAATTGGGCAACAAATTCTCCCTAATGCAGTGGCTATTTCAAAGAAAATGATATCAGTGCTTTTTTTTTTTAGCAGAAATGCACACGCCTACCTTTCCTCATATATCTTTGATTCAGAAAATATTTAGACTTTAGTATTTTTGTCACACTTTCTTGAGTTTGTGATGCAGGGTTTCCCCTCGTAGGTGGTGCTACATCCCTCCTAAGGAGAGTTTTCTTATCCTAGCTGTCTGACACCAAGGACCTACAAAGCGCCTCTGTTTAAGCTTAGGAGAAATACCTTGCATAGCGAGTATGCTGTCTTACTCTTTTAAGATCTGCCACATCCTTCAATGTCTGGGTTTCAGATAGTGACATATGGAGAGAAATGTGCCACATATGTGATTGGCTTGTTTCTGTTATCAGGACGGCTTCTAGAACAGGAGAGCAGCTTGACATGTATTCCTGTTTTCTGTTCTCCATGGCCAGGCATCTTTAAATGCTTATGTGATGTGTAGGGACATCTGAGTCTGTAAGTGTGATTTCCTTCACACTCCTTCCTCCTTCCATCAGGTTTGAAGAATCTAGAAAGAAGAATCTATATATCATAACACAAACTATAATGGAATATTATAATGGAGATGTCTGTCTCTCTCATTCTTTACTATAAACTATGGCCATTGGCTTCCCCTTTGCTTTCATTATCCTTTCGATGGGTCCAGTGTCAGAGCCAATTTTCAGTAAGGGGGCTAAATGCGATCATTTGGAGTGGCACACATGTATCACAGGAAATACAGGGCTATTTAAGCACCTGAACCACCTGTGAAATATTAGGAATGCAGGTAGTGGCAGAAAAGATCCATCTGCATCTAAAGGACAAAGGTCGCTCTTTCGAGGATGCCAATGTTTACATTTTGGACAGAGAAGACAGATGGTTTGAAAGAGGAGTGAAAGAAGCCATCTATGTCCACTGTGAACGACCATGTTTGAACAGAGGCGGGGGCTTATGACACCAGCTGTCTGCCATCTATAATCCAGTTTTGAGATCCCTTCCCAGACACCTTAACCCCCACTCACATCCTGGGACATTTGACCTCAGGAAATCACATGATAGGGTGGGGATAGATTCACCCAAAACCTTGGCTGATTGTGACCTACACATGTTTCCTTGGCTTGTGTGATTAGGTAGAGCAGGGGTGTCGAACTCCAGGCCTTGAGGGCCGGTGTTCCACAGGTTTTAGATCTCACCCTATGTCAACACACCTGAATCAAATGACTAGTTCATTACCAGGCCTCTGGAGAACTTCAAGACATGTTGGGGATGTAAATTAGCCATTTAAATCAGCTGTGTTGGATCAAGGACGCATCTAAAACCTGCAGGACACCGACCCTCGGGGCCTAGAGTTCGACACCTGTGAGGTGGAGGATCAATAGGGGGTCCATGACCCTCTTGGGGACGATCCCATAGGGCTTAAAATCAGGGACTTTCCACCAGTCTGTCTTAGAACCAAAGAAGCTTCTCGGATGAGAGGTGAAATGTCTTCAAGGACACTCAAAGAAGTCCCGACATTTTTCTTTCCAAGTTCCTTAGACTATGATGACCTGGATGACTGAAAACCTTCACAGACATCAAATAATATTCACGGTATTAAACTTTTTTCCTTCATAGTGCAGTTAAAGCAATAAATACGCTTACACTATACAAATGTAGCACAATTCACAGGCAACTGCATTGTCTGTTACTACTGTGCTGAGACTAATTTTATTCTAGCAAAAAGTTCAAAGAACAGTAAAAGTTAAAAATTCAAAAACTGAAAGTATCAACACCAGAATGTACCTGAAAATAAATGTCAGTATTATTATTATTTTTTGGATGATAGCACTGCTGTGTTTGTTCCATATTATTGTTGTAAATGTTTATATGCTTGATATATTTTGAGGTAAGTACAGCATTAGATCATATTTTATAAGGATTTATGTGTTTGTTTCATCTCTGCCCGATCGTTCTTTTTAGGTTGTAGTCTTCGCGGGACTCGATCTACATAGGCTGGGTTCCCAAAGGGACTTCTAGAACAGAAACTGATTTAGGGATGTGAACAGTCTTGTGGTAGCTAAATTTGAGATTTGGATTTTTGATAAAGTTATAAAAAAGTTACTCTTGACTCTTACTTTTTTGGATTGAAGCTCTCAAACGTTTCTTTACAGCTCATCTCTTTGTTTAGAAATAACAGCATGATGGGTAGTTGTTGTGAGAAGTGAACAGCTTCCTCAACCCACGCACGCAGTTTTTAATAAAACTGTCATATCCTCTACTGGGAGATGCACTAAACAAACAAAAAACAAATGTGCTTTAGAGATATCATGTGGGAAACTGTTAGATATTAACCAATGACTCATGTTAGGTCTGAGTCAGTTCTGGTCATCTCTTAAATCCCACACAGAAAAGCCTCAGCAGATTAGTTCCCATCGCTTTCGACTCTCTCTCTCTGTCTCATTTACTTTGGTTTAGATTTCATACAGTGAAAGAAACCAAAGCTGTGTGCGGATTATGTTACTCAGGCCATTTGCACATGAGCAAAGTTCAGGAGAAAGAAGAATGCAGGCGTGCCAGTATTTGTGGCTTTGAACCGTGCGTGTGTTTGCACGTCACTCTTCCTGGGCATATTGTTATGACAGACGGTCAGCGGACCCTTTTAAATGCAGGCTCTCCCTTCCTGTGATGGAATTCCTGCCATCAAAAAACATTCTCCCAAACAATTGCCATAATTAGAGCCCACGCTCTCTTGAATGGTGTTGGACACTAAGTGAATTATTTGGGGTTAAGTAAAGATCATTAATAAGGAAACAAATAGGTCTCTGTAAAAACAAATCAGCAAAATCTGATGGTAGTTTGAGTTTCCTCTTCATAAAAATGAATAATGACATTACTCTAGTTCTGTAATTATCTCACAGTGGGACTTTTTGTTCTCATTAAAAACAAGATTTGTTTGTTAACCATGTGAGAGATCCATCCTGTGAAGAGTGATTTCTAATCTCTGTAGTTTGTTGTTAGGGATGGATTGCTGACAGAGAACACTTATTAAATGAACAATATAAAAATGCATATTTTATTCCCTGTATTTCATAAATATAGAGAGACACTATCATGTTTAATTTACTTTTTATGTCATTTTAAAGTGAAGTCTGTGTATTTGTTTATAATTGTCTAACTCAGAGATTGCATGTGGTCTTGGTAGGTTGTACAATTCATTTATTTGTGCTTTTATTAGATGGATTTATAATTCAGTGATATAAGTGATATATTCACTGATTGATCAAGGAAATGACTCGAGGCTTATATTTCTAAAAACAAAACACGCAAACAAAAAATCTGAGTAAATGTATTGGCGAAGTAATGTAGGGACAACATGAAGCTAAAAAGCTCACTTTAGTATTTACGCTTACATCCCCACAGCTTTTTCTGACAATCCTTGACCAACAAGCACTTTTTGTTTATGACTTTTAGATAACATATACACAGATGTAGCTAAATCATAAATTGGGTCTTTGACCCAGTATTTTGAGTTTTCTCTGGACTTAAGAGATAGTTTTTGTTCATGTTCTTGAGTATGTTGTTTCCTAGTGCTTCTGAGTTTGCTACCTATGGTTCTTAGTGTCTTGTTTGATTGTTCGTCCCTTTAATGTCCAGTATTGTCCTAGATTCTTCTCTGTGTCCTAATCAGCCTTGTCTGTCTGAGCTCTCCGTGTTCCCCAGGTGTGTCCTCTCAGCCCTCTAGTCTTCCCTGAGTATTTAAACACCCGGCGTGCTTCTGTTACTCATCACGTCCTCCCTCATGTTGTGTGTGCTGCTGGCTATTTGGCCACGTCTAGCTTCTAGCCAATTCACACCTGTTCTGCTCTTTCATTATATTTTGTTAAATCTTTCTGTTTTTTGAGTCCAATCTTGTGAGTCCTGCTCCCAGCTTGCCACACAGCAGTGCCATGACATTTGCTAGCAAAAAGATGGAAAGCTACTAGGAGACAGTGTGCATACATATAAAATAAGTCATGGTTTGGTATCAAATTCAATTCAGTTTTATTTATACAGCGCCAAATCACAACAACAGTGGCCTACTTCCTTTTCCCATGGTGGAAATACAGTTTATTTGCCATTCTGTATAACTAATACTACCAGGTGAAGCCAGTGAGTGACAGCACTTGGAGAAGATATTGATAAGCTTTCAGTCTTTATTTTAGTTTCGTTATAGGTTAAAGTACAAACATCCCCAATAACCTGTTTTACAGCAGATATCCTGATACATCGGCATTAATTAGCGACGACAGAGTTTATGACCATTTATTACACCAAAGAAACCCGTCAGGTTTCACTGGGCTCAGACAGTGAAAGAAATAAAGAAATTAAGTAATTTGTCCTTTCACATGACAAAAAAACAAAGAAACAAAGAAACAGAAAACCCCACAAAGCACTCAGAGATCTCTACTGCTATTTTTATTACCTTTCTGTTAATAAATTGAATACTAACAATAAAATTGTAACTAGTGGTTGGTGATTATCAGGAACTTACTGGAACCTTTAGTAGGCCATTTCTGGTCTGTGCAGCAGGGTGAAAGAAAAACTCAAACTCTTAGCTAGTGTGTGTGTTTTGGCAGAACAAAAAGTTACTCATATCAACCCCCTCAAGTAGATAAGTCTTATTTCTTGGCCCTGAAATGTCATATTCATGTGTGTCTAACCAGTGAGTGGTTGGAACAGGATACAATAGTTTGTGTAACTTCTCGGTGAGGCGTTTATTCATGTCTATGGTGAAAATGTAGAATGGTACGTTCTGTCACTCACACTATAAAACTACGGGCCACCATGGAGGTTGCGGCAGGGAGGGTGTGTGAGCGAGGTTGGAGTGAAAAGTTTGGGTGGAGCTGGGTCTGTGGCCACAGTGAGACCCTTTAATAGCTCCCGCTCACCACCGAGGGCTGCTTAAAAATTCACATGGTATATTTACACCTTTAACTTGTGACCTGCTGTTTGCTTATCACTGATTTTTGTTGAGGGAAAAATGAAAATGTCTGTTTTCACAGAATTCATTCAAAGTTCTTTTGTCTCATTTTCCTCCAGATACACTCTGGCAATACAAGAGCCAAATGTATTTTAGTTTATCCTCTTTGAAACAATACTAACTTTAATCTCAGAACAGCGACGGCCCGCAATCATTTACCCCTTCCTCTGGAATGTGAGTTGGTTACTCATTTAAGGAATGCCGAGGTTAATGGAACCTGAGATAACAAGATCTGAGTGAAAAAAAACGTGATGAACTCAGCTATATAGCGTTTCTCTGGAGGAGCTGCTTCAGGCTGGATTCATCCCCACCAGAGAACCTCACCGCTGTATTTTTAGCAGCGGATAGGCGGCAATCATCTTACTCCTTTGGGTGTACAGCTTCCAACTTTCTGGTCACCAAGTTCTTTTGGTTAGTTTCCATGGAAACCAGACAAATGAGTCACTAAACAAGTTCAGCCAATTCTGCTCTCCAGTTTGGGAGGCGAGCCTTGGGTTTCCAGCTCGAGTCCACTCCCCCCACAATAAGGACTGGAAAATGAAAGTGGGGGAGAGTAAATGGAGCTTGGATCTTGGCTTACCTCCCAGTTTTGTTCTTACTTAACCTGCCCTTTGCACCTCCCCCTTAGCCTCAGCTCTCCCACACTCCTCTTTTCTCACTTTTTACCTATCACTCATTTTAACCTTCACTCCTTATTCCTCATAATCGCTTTTCTTTTCCCACAATCCCACACTCCCCTGGCTAGTCTTTTCTGTCACCTCTCTGTAGAACTTGGCCTCGATCTCGCAAAATACATTTGCACACAGGCAGTTCGCAAGAGTAGAAAGACAGAAATTAAAATGATCTTAGCTTATTACCTAATCTGCTTACTGACCGTGGTTTGGAGGGTTAGAGGAAGTTTGATTATCCTGTGGCCAATCTGCTCTCTGGATCTTGCATGGACGATCCATTACTGTAGTCCTACTGTTTTCAGGTCTTCCATTTTTTTTCCCTCTGCACAGGCTCACTCAGACACACCCTTTCCTTTTTTCCACCACGGTCCCTCATTTCTCCCCCATCTTTAGCTCCCAGTGGGAGGAGGCTCAGCAAACTGAGAGAAGTGGATGACTGGCTGACTCACACTCGGCACACCCCACAGATGTGCAGGGTAGAGAGAAACACCAAGAATGTGTGTTTGTGTGTAAAAGCAGGAGCTGATTTATACCCTGTCCATGTTAATCCTGCTAACTGTTGTACTGCGAAAAAAGAGAAGAGGCTGAACTTTTTGCTGACCTGTTGTAAGTGACTCATACAGCCTGGTGTAAGTCCTGAATGAAGTCCTGCGTGCCAGCATAAACTGTTTATCTTAACTCTTAATAGCTGCTGATAACCTTTTCAAGTCCTTTTTTTGTTCATTTGAAAAACTTGAAGGAGAAGCAGGAGTTCATAAATTTCTACACTGTGTATGATGCAATGTGACTGCAACACAGTGTCTGTCTCAAACATGTACACCTTAATCACATTTTTCTGTGTTTGCAACATCTCAGTATCACCACCTATATAGACTGGAGTATGTGTCTTCTTTGGTCAGCTATAGTGATGTGTAACATTTTTGTCTGTCTTGTGAAACAAGTTTCATATTGCATTTTATTGCTTTTGGAAGGAAAGTTATAAACTCGAACCTGTCAAAATAGAATACTGACATGCCGTAAATACAATTCTAGTGTTACTGTATTCGGTTTGTTTTATTGGACTGTTACTCTCCCTGTGAAAAAGTGCCTTCTAAAGATCAGCTGAGGGTCATCAGACTTCAGTAGTGTTTTTTAATATCGTGCTTTTACATGCGAACCTATGCTTTAACTTCGTGCACGCCCACCTCCAAACGACACAGCAAGGTTGTAGCCACTGATTATGCCACCTATTTGTGAACTGCACATTCTGATGCTTCTACTTTAATTTGATAAACGATGCTATCTTAATCTTTCTAGAACTGGAAGTGACCATATTTAGACCAGAGGGTGGAGTGCTATGTTATGTTGGGCATTCTCCACCACAGGACTTCGATTTCTTCAGAATAATGCTATTAAGAATGTTTCAAAAGGCACCTACTATGGACTGTAAAGAAAGTATGGAGTGTAGAAATTCCTTAAACCGGAATTCTTTCTAATGTCCAGCTGGAGACTGGTTTCCATGTTAAACTGAAACATCACTTACTACTCCTTTTGTGCAAGACTGAAAAAAATAAGCCAGGATTGTCTAAATTAAACAAAATGTGAAAGCCAAATAAGTAAATAAAGGGGTTAAAACATGAAACACTACATGATGTTGCATATTTGACACCAGTAGAAATGTTGCATTTTTCTAAATGAGCTATCAGCCATTACCTATCACTCACTAAATGTCCTCACAGACGTTTTGAACACATCAGTGCCCCTCAGGAGGAAGTTTATCACCTAAACTTCTGAGCACCAAGTTGCATCTGCACTATTTTAACCTGCATACACCAAAGTAACGCTTTGGCATATTCTGAGCCGCCACCACATAGTTTAACATTATAATCAAGCAGCAGTTTCACAGCCCTACCTTTTTTGGAAAAGGGTACTTTTGGCTTCTGTGCTGAGTAAAATATACATATTAGATAAGATGCAGCAGTGACAATACATAATTAAGTATTTGCACACGGCTGAACAGATCCTGGCTAACTTTGTAGATGAAAGACTTTCCTTACTTTCATATGAATTTGCTCACATGCTTTGTGCCTGACATGTGCACCCTTTTTGCATCTGTGTTAAAATACTGTGTGTAAGCCGGTGTTGTGCCAAAAAGGGTTGTTTTTCCCCTCCGATGTTTCCTGATATATTTTTCTCTGACCAGTTCAGTTTTGGCTGTTAATTCTGCAGTGGGGTCTGGCAGTTGCAAGACTAACACACTTTGTAGAGTTATGTTAGAATATCACAAGATAACTTGGTGCCGCCTCAGCACCCTGAACTTCAAGGCCTTTCCCACGAATCTCAGTGTCAGTGTGAATGAATGAAATTAATGCTTTTGTGATTTGAATTCTAACGTTTGCAAAGTGAAAATAGTATTTTTCATGTATTCTGTCCAAGGTCTTTCTTTTTTTAGTGAACATGATTCATTAAAGTGAACTGTTGGTGTATTTTTCTGCTGCTATCTTGGGGTCCGACTGAAGGATTGCAGGCTAGAAAACAGGAGGTGCAGGTCTGGTGCATTTCTCCCACTCTTCCCAGCCCCTAATTTTCAATGGGTTTTCTGGAATTCCTTAGCGCTCTCTGGTTTGTCTGCTAAACTTCTTTCAGCTAGGCCATGAATTCCCTGGCTGCAGAGGTTAGCAGGCCCTCTAACAAAGGCTCAGACTGTCCGAGAGGACACTTTTACAACAGTTGGTAAGACTGGCACAAGGAGCTTCTCACAGCAGCCATGCTGCCACACACACTTTGCACCACAACAGCTTCGGGGGACTGGCAACTAGCACAAATCTGAAGATTCTGCCTTGTTGACAGCTGCAGTTGAGAAAGCAATCTGGATATAAATCTGGCAGGAAGATTAATGGTGCCGTCTGTGGAATGCTGCAGTGCAAAAACGTGACATTGCGATGATGAACGGGGCACTGATTTGTGATTTGTGTGTAATGAACCACAGCAGTTCAAAAACATTCCTAACCAATTATAAAATCTGTTGCAACTCACATTTCTATCGGCAACGCACCAGAAGTCGTTAACATAATCTGATGCAGTGAATCAGCTGATTCCAGAGGAGAACAGTTTGTACCACAGCAGCTTCAGGAATTAGACTGATGCGAATGTAAATAAACCGGGACAGAGGACTTCACTGAGCTGCTTGGACATGGCATGGGAATGGCTGCCTTCTGCCTATAACTGGACAAGGTTAAAGAACTGCAGGTCACAAAGTGAATTTCTCAGAAGCTGAAAGAATTTCCTGCAGACTCTGATGTGTGGGAAGTTGATGGCTGGATGCCAGACAGCCATTGGTGTATGTGAATGGCAGTGAACCTTTTTTTCCCCCTCAAATGTATGTTGAACATATATTTTGAAATTTCACAATTGTAAATATTGCTTGTCAGTATATTTTAAAACCAATATTTTACTATAAAGCTACATTAGCACAGGCCCATAGAGATTTAGAGAGGTAACTCCTCCCAGGAAAAAAGTAGTCCAACACATGACCTCCTGTTAATCTGAAATTTGAGTCGAAAGTTTTGGTTTAATGTATGTATAAATGATTTAACATGTCAACCTAGTGAAGTATGGAGGTGCTGGTGCTTGGTCAGGCTGTTTTTTTATGCTAACCTAAGCTGAAAGTTTGTTATAGCTTCCTTTAACACATAGTTAAAGGCATTATATCTCTTGACAAAGAAGCAGTAGACATATTCTCTAAACTGTTGAACTATTAATTTGTTTTTTAAAGATTATTTTGGGGCATTTTTGCCTTTATTTGACAATGGAGCAGTAAAGACAAGCAAGCAGAAAACAGGCAACAAAAAGCTAGGCTGCTGTACTCCAGCCATGTGGCATACTGTCATCTGCTCACCCGCTGAGCTACACTGGCTCCTCTGAACTAATAATTTAACAGAATAATGAAATAATACATAAGTCTTATCAGTTTAATCAGTGGGTTTCTATGAATATCAGTCAAAGCAATGGTTGATATGCTTATTTTGCCTTTAAAAGCAACGCTGAAGACATTGACAGAAAGCAATCAAAATAAAATGTTGCCATTTAATTTTTTTCATAGTTGTTTTTCTTTCAGTTGTTTTTAACTAAATGTCAGATTTTCAGTGGATCCGATCTCCTTGCTCTCCTTGCTCTCTGACACCACTTTGCCGTCCACCACAGTCTGAGTGACCGTCACCACTTGGATTTTCTTTAGGTCAACTGCATCTTCAAGGCTGGTAAAATGAAGAAATATAAAAAGGTTAGTCATACGGAGACAGAACAGAAATATATTTTCCACCTTTGAGTGATCTTTTCTTTGACATGATGAAATTGAGCAGTTGAAATTTAAATGATGGTAATAGGATTACATAGACACAGGTCAGTGACATCTGCTTTCCATATCATTGCTGCTCCATGTTTGCATGAGGCTGCTTTAAATCAAATTTGCAAATGCTCCCCCGAGATGAAGAAGGCTTCTGTCTCATTGAGCGTATGTTGCATCCATACTTTCTGCTGCTTCACCTTAATACTCACTTTAAGTCTCCTTCACCATCCAGCAGCCTTCTGTACTCTGCAATCTCAGCCTCCAGCTTCACCTTGATGTTGAGGAGGGCCTCGTACTCATTCGTGTTTTGCTGGATGCTGCTGCGGATCTGTGCCAGTTCCTCCTGCAGTCTCAGGATTATCTCATTGTATTTTTCCAGCTCTAAATTGTAACGCCTCTCAATGTCATGAAGGGCAGCCTCCAGGGACGCTTTCTGTGAAGAGATTAAGGAAAAGCACCATTGTAAAAATTTTGTGGCTATCTTGCATTAGGTTAGTCTGGGCAATTGATATGTGTTAAACAGGAACACAAAGCTAGAGTTAGCTTCATGGTTTAGCCTAGAAATAAAAACTTGCATACAAAATTATGTACCAGCACTTCTGACAACCTGTGAAAAAATGCAATTAGTGAATTTTCGATGTGCTGATTGGTGAAATTTATTGTTTTTGAACAGAGCTAGGATCAACTTAATTTTTTTCTTGGCTGTAATGCCTGTCATGCTCTGGAACTGCCAGGTGTGAACCAGGCTCAATCTATGAGAAGACCTAATGATGAGTATTTATACTAAGGGAAGGGTCAAATCTCAACCCAGAACGGGAAACTAATGACGTAACCAAGACTTACCAGACTATGTGCAGACTGGAGCTCAATTTCCAGTGCCTGATGCCGCCTCCTAGTTTCAGTCATTACACCTGCGGCCTCCTTCAGGGCTGTTGAGCTCTCTGTGACTTTGACCTGCACCTCTGTGATCTTAATAGAAGATTATATACATAAAGAATTTACAAATACTGTTCAACTCACAGTCAAGGAAAAAAAAAAGATGTTTTTCACCAGCCTAGTTTAGCTGTACCTGGGAGTTATGCCACGCTTCAAGCTCCTGTTGGTTCTGTAGCGCTATCTTCTCATACTTTGCTCTTATTTCCTCCATGATTCTGGCCAGGTCCTGTCCTTTTGGTGCATCAACATCCACATGGACCCCAGCCTGTGCGTTTTGAACTCGCAATTCATCAACTTCCTGTTCGGGAGGAAATAGTCAGGGAGTGATTTCCTGAACATTTGGTTAATAGGATTTTCCTGTGCTAAGTGGTTAAGGAAAAATTTGTTTTAAAGGTGCACTGTACTGTATTGGGGTTATCAGATAGGTTTTTCTCTTTGAACTGCTCTGCTGAACTTTACAATGATTGCATACTCTCTCGTGGTTCTTCTTCAGGCTGATCAACTCCTCCTTGAGGGACTCGATTTCACTCTCCAGGTGCAAGCGAGTAACATTGGTGTCATCCAGGATCTTCCTCAGTCTTGAAACATCAGCCTCCACTGTCTGCCTCATGGACAACTCATACTCATACCTATGGAGACGGAGTGAATGCTAGATCTGCTCATGCTGGTGAAGAGATTACCTTCATTTTGCACAAAAATCTCGACACTCACTTGGTTCGGAAGTCATCTGAAGCCAGACTTGCGTTGTCAAGACTGATAGCATACTGGGCATTTGCCCTGGTCATGCCAAGAATCTAAAAAACAGCAATGGTATTTTTGGTGACATAACTGTATGAAGAGATCGTTTTGGTGGAAAGCAAACTGTGACTTTCAATTTGATGAGTTGCAAATGGTTGATACTGCTTAGCGATAGGAGCCCACAGGTAATAAATGTTGTGAAATCAGGTATTCAAGCGATATCTAGGACACTATAATAATAAAGTTTATGTGTTAACAGTGACTCGATTGAACAATAGTATGTGGCATTTACAAGAAAAGAGTTGTAGTTGTTGTAGTTCTGGGTTCGTTTAACATTCTGAAAAAACTGAAATGCAAGAAAACTACAACTTAAGAATCATTTGTGAGAACTAGTATAGCATAGCTACCTAAACCAATCCGGTCTTTAAGTGATGACCTGATAAAACCTGATTCCAGGCCCAAAGTACTCTGCGTTTAATAAGGCTGTTGTGTTTTAACATGTTTTAATGCTTTGTTTCTTGTTATATTTCATCTCAACAAGCCCCTAAAAACAGTCGGTAATCACTGTCGGCCTCTCTCGGTTTTTATTACCGCTATTCATTTTAAAGCTCAGATTTTAAAACCTTACGATCTAACTACAGCCCAGCCCATGCAGTAGTATATTAATAACTAACCTCGTGTTGAGGATGGATTGTCTCAGTTGTTCTCCTGAATGAAGTTTGGTCCATGCCATGCGAATGCATTTGTCCCTAACCACCGGGAACCCTCACGTTAACTTTTATCGAGTGGAAAAAAGTTAGCATTCATCCTCCAGCTTCACTGTTTATAATATGCTAACATAGCTGTGTCGCTAGCAATTACGTAGCACATCCTTATATACCAGCTAGTGCAGGGGTGTCAAATTCAAATACACGGTGGGCCAAAATTCAAAACTGGAACAAAGTCGCGGGCTAACGTTAATATTTATTGAAAAAAAAATCTTCCTCCAGATATAAGAATGAATCTTATTTTTACTCTTTTTATGGACTCAAACAAGTTTTGCTAAAAAACTGAATATGAAACAAGCAAAGCTTAATACTAAACAATATATATATTAGCTGTATAATACCAGTAGGCCAGCTCTAATAGTAATTTGGTATGTCTTCGCGGGCCAAATGTAATTAGGCGGGCCAGAGTTTGACACCTATGAGCTACTCCAACTTCATTAACCTTACAAACATCATTGCTGTTTACTTTTCTGTCTTCATTTATGTTGGAAGTTACGGAGCCCCGCAGGGGACATGGGAGAAAAAAAATTAAGATGGACTTTTGAAAGATCTCACAAAACAAACTCGGGATCTCGCAAAAGTTTCATACATCTCCGAAAACGTCGGAGCACTTTTGCAAATATGTGATGTCTTGTAAACCGAGCAGCTATCTGACGTTTACACAACTACATTCACGCCTCAAAATATCTTAAAAGTGTAATTTGTGACCCAGAAAGAGTAATATTATAACTAAGTAGCTGCCGCCATTGTTGGAATTCAACTTTTGCGAGATCTCGCAAAAGTTTTGCGAGATCCCGAGTTAGTTTTGCGTGATCTCGCAAAAGCTTTGCGAGATCCCGAGTTAGTTTTGCGTGATCTTGCAAAACTTTTGCGAGATCCCGAGTTAGTTTTGCGTGATCTCGCAAAAGTTTTGCGAGATCTTGCAAAAGTCTGTCTTCATTTTTTTTCTCCCATGTGCCCTGCGGGGCTCCGTAGGAAGTGATAGCAAAACTGTACATTTTAATTTGTTTTGGAAATCTCTCAGTCAGGACGTGGTATATTATATTTAGATGGAAACTAGCGAGCTAACTTCCTGCTAACTTCTAACTCTGTTAAATGTCATAAATTTGGTTTTCATGGATACCTGGATGTTAAACGTAATTGTTACACTTGGTAGAGCAGAACGCTGATCATTTTATTACAGATGAAAGAATTTAGACAGTTTTTAACTCTCAGTGATGCTGCAGTGATTGTGTGAATTACGTACCTGCAGCAGAGTTTGGGCCCTGGCACAGCTAATGACGGCAGACTTAAAGACCGGATACTTAATCAACTAATTTCAGACCATTTATTTTGAGGACATTTCAGATTCTGTGAAAAATTTTATTACTCTAGAGCCCTTAGATGCCTAGACTATCATCTAGATTAAATGTTTCGTTGGCTCACCTGGGCCCTGAGGCCTTCGATGATAACGTAGTACTTGCTGTAGTCCCTCCCTTCCAAGGGGCCTCTATTCTCCGTGGCCTCTCTGATCTTGACCTCCAGCACTGCATTGGCCTTCTCCAGATTCCTCACCGTCTCCAGATAGTTCGCCAGGCGGTCATTCAGGCACTGCATGGCATGCTTCTCGTTTCCAATGCCCATGGCGCCAGAAGTCGATCCAGAGGACAAGGACTGGTAGTCGTATCCTCCGCCAAAACCGCTGCCAACACGCGAACCATAGCTGGCACTGGAAATCTTGGTTCCACGGCCGCCTGCCCCTCCAGTCACACTGTGGGCGTAGGTTTCCATCCGTAGGGATCTGGGACCTCCAAGTGAACTTAAACCATAATTTTGAGAAGACTGGCGTCTAAGCTCCATTGGTAAAGGAAGTGTGCTGATCAATCAGAGTGAGAAATGGCACCGAGGAGAGTGGCAGCAGGGTGGAGTATGAAGGTGGAGTCTGAGGCCTTATATACAACTCTGAAAAGCAATATTTCTTCCTGAAACTCCTCTCCTATCTATATTAAATTGTTACCTTTGACCTTCTTGCTTAGACTTTGTCCTCCACCCACTCACTTCACAGGTAAAAAGTGTACTGACATTTTCATTTTGATAGTGTGGAAATAAACTGATAACCTGATATGCCTCACAGTGGACACAGTGAGGCTGGACATGTTCTATTTTATTTTATTTTTTTTTGAGAGGGGGCAACAAATCTGTTTAAAAATGTTCTCTTTACTATAGATGCCCCCTGCAGTACTATAAATAAATAGAAATATATATTTGTTACACACCATTGGATTGCACCTAACACCCACCCCCCAAAAGATACATGTATTACAAACAAGTATAGTGTAGTTACAAATTGAGCATGAAAAACACTGTGGGAGAGGGGAGTATACTGGTAAAGGAACATGAGCCCTTCTGGATGGGTCAGATTACACCTAATCTGAAACTTGAAAGCTTAATCTTTTTTTCTTGAATGGCTGTGACGCTGTTTTACTAACACAATCTTATTTTATTGGCAGAAAAAACACCTGGCCCAAGCACTTGAAACCATGTGGTAGATCTCACTACAGCAGGTGTCACCATGACTACAAAACAAATGCGCACGCACAACCTCGCAAGTTGAGGATATCAGTTTCACAAACATGACTGGTACCAATGTATTAGCTTGTGTTGGCTGTGGCATGCTTCATTATGCGCCAAAGAAAAATAATCCAGGAAATGTAGGAAGAATAGGCGGATTTGATAAGGCACAAGCTAAAACACTGCACAGAATTTAAAATACTACTAGTAAGACTATTAATAATAATATAAGCCTTCCAAATTTGCAAGGCAGACAATATGTTTACTGTGTCAAGAATAAATAATCAATCAAAACTGGTTGGTTTTACTATGCAGGGTTATTTGGTCATAGTGTTGGCTATTAATACACTGAAAAAAAAAGTTCTTTCAATTTACTTGATTTTATTGTGTACATCGGTCCCACATAATATGAATAAGTATGACTGACTTAATTTTCCACTTTCCCTCAAGTAATTAATGCTTGCCAAATCAAAGTATTTTATTTACATCAGATTACTTTAAAAAAAATCATGTTTGATGTACTAATATTAATCTGTTATCATAATATCAATGTATTGCATAATGTCAATATATTTTAATGTTTAACACCAACTTATTTTTATTTGCCAGTGGTATGCAATGATATTATGTAATGTAAACACATTGCAATTATGTTCCTGCAACACAAATTATGGCTTTAAATCCTACTTAATTTTTTCAATTGAAATATTAACTGATCATTATTGACAAAAAAGGCAAAGACTGAGTGCTACTGAACAGTTCACCTTTATTAAACTGTAACAGCAGTGAAAGCAGCAATTCTGCCATGAACAAGTCCAAAATCACATCCATATAAACTTGTTAACACATTTTTAAAGATAGCCTGCAGAAATAACTAAAAGAAAAAGTTAGTTTGAGAATATATTTGCAAATATTTCACAAAAAACTGACCTTAGCAGCAAATAAAAGAAAGTGCTTATAGATGATCCTGTCATCTCTTACATATAACATTTGTATTAATTACACAATTGAAAATGTAAACTAAATTAAGACTACCTGAAAAAAAGCAACACGCTATTATGAATAAACAGATTTACACAAATATAACTTGTGTGTTATTTGACAACAGTTTCAGCTTCTGTACAAGTATTTACCTGTACAAGATTTCAACTAAGTTGAGCCTTAAATGACATTGTTACATAACTAATACCAAACACCTACATGAATTTTAATCTTCATTAAGCAGGACATTAAGGTTGACTTAGAACATATTGCTAAAAATCGTCAGTAAAAATTTCTTAGAACATGATACCAAAAGGAAAAATCATCCTGCATTGCAGTCACATGAGGGGAAAGCAATAAAAACATAAGCAGTATAACGTTACTGAACACAAAATGAAAAACTGCAAAGAATTGCAGAAGTGCAGTCTTTGACTTCTCAATGAAACAGAAGGTTTTTGAAAGCAAGAACTTTAGAGAGTTTAGCTCCATCCAGTTCCATGAAAACCTTCTGGAAAACGTCAAAGTTGTAGCGAAGGTCCGCAGGGTAGGCAAGGTTTAATGCATACATTAGTCCAAATAGCATTATCACAGCAAATGCTACATTATCCAAAGTCTTCGCCACCCTGATGCCTGCAAGGACAACTCTTGTTCATCTGCTGAAGCTTGCTCTTTAAGAAGATAAATTCAAACAGTGGTGTCTTCAACAGTCTCACTGATGGCACGTTGTTCCATGCCCTGTAAAAAAGAAGCCATGTTAGTCATTTCATGCCAAGTAAGTAATATGACAAACTGTGGAAAGTCTGAAAAAAAGAAAAAAAAAAGAAAAGAAAAAGACAAGTACATACCACATACTCCCGGATAAGCATGCCAGGGTCTTCACCCATGTAGATACACACTCCCTTGACACACTCAGCATCAACATCTTCACACTGAAATGAAATGTATTTAATTAGCATCTTCATTCAGCCCTTGTCCTTCATTTAAGTTTTAATAGTGTACTTTACATGAATGTTTTTAAAGTAAAGGCACACAAATTAATAATAGGTTTACTGGCAATTAATAATAAGTTGACAAAGTGAAGGTTAAAAAAAGAAGCAGATGTAAAAATACAAAATGAGAGAATTTATCATGGAAACATTTGAAATCTTCCACAATAATAAAGTTTCATCCAAAGAGGATTATGGGTGGCTGTAGCTCAGGTGGCAGAGCAGGTCAGCCACTAATCTGAAGGTCGGTGGTTCGATCCCAGGCTGCCTCCTGGCTGCATGCCAAATATCCTTGGGCAAGATACTAACCCTGTGTTTGCCTACTGGTGGTGGTCAGAGGGCCCGGTGGCGCCTCTGTCAGTGTGCACCAGGGCAGCTGTGGCTACAATGTAGCTTGCCATCGCCAGTGTGTGTGAATGGGTGAATGACTGAATGTATTGTGAAGCGCTATACAAATGCAGGCCATTTACCATGTTAAGTGAATGTTCAGGATTTATCACTTAAATTATCCATTTATGCCACAATTCTTTTCAGTATTAGTCCAAGCTCTCCTCTTCTGTTGACCAACTTCACCAGGTTGTCCAAGTGGAGAGCCAGCTGAGCCAGGAACTTTGTTTAAGGGGGGATGGTGGCAATTCTCTTAAACTCAGCGTTGATCTGAAAACATGAGCACAGAGGAATGAGCTTCAAAGGTTTAATACCTGGAAGAAGGCTGCAATCACTCATGCTGAAGAAATGGGCTGTCAATGGGCTGTGCCTTAACCATTTTAGGCTAATACCACAAGAACACCGTGTATGAGGCAAACCTTACCTCATGGAAATCAAATAGAGCAGGCCATCTTGCCATGAAAGCCTCCACCATTGGTGCATCATGAACACCTTCATGTCTTCTGTATGAAAAAGTCTTTTCCATCTTGAGTTTCACCAACTCTGTTACTCTTTTTTATGTCCATGTTGTGGGCTTTGACATGTCAATAGCTTTAAGAGTCCCTTTGTCTGCTACTTCTGAAACTGAGGTAAGGTTAAGAAACTCATTCCCAAACAAGGAATCCATAAACTGAAGTCTGAAACTGCCCTGAAGACAACACTGTCTCTTGACTTCAACGGTGAGATCCTCAGTTGATTCAGGCGCTCCATTAGAGAGTGAGCCTTCGACAGGTTCCATCAGCCAAAACAGTCTTTAGGACCATAGGACTCCCCATAGGACTCTGTAGGCAACAAAGAATTACATATCAGACATTCAGAAAGAATCATTTCAGTTTAGTTTTCATAAAGCTATCCATACCCAATAGTCAAAGTTACAAAGATCAGACATAAAAAAAAGAATTTATCTAATGAAATACATGCGACTGAACCTATTACACTTATATGAACACCTTTTATTTCTATATGCCTTTTTAAAGTCACAATGTGGACTGATCCAATCTCATAGTCAACCAATGGATAAGTATCAAGGAGTTCACAGAGTGAGGCGAGAATGAATATTCTTATGGATACTGGGCGGAGCTCAAAAGCTCTGTTGTGCTCTCTGTACCAGCCACCAAGCTCTCTGACAATGT
The DNA here is from genome assembly GCF_964374335.1 of Astatotilapia calliptera. Lineage (NCBI taxonomy): Eukaryota > Metazoa > Chordata > Actinopteri > Cichliformes > Cichlidae > Astatotilapia > Astatotilapia calliptera. Next base: position 22,783,293 of record NC_137441.1, read on the forward strand.
AGAATATGCTGTGGTACAATGCAGATATGGTTTTTCAGTATTCTGGCAATCCACCTGCTGCCCTTTGGGCCAGTACCATTCCATTTCTATAAGTTATGCCCTTTATTGTCACATATTGTGCAAGGTTGACCTCTAGAATGTCAGGGAATATATACCTAATGACTTAAGCTATCTCCTCTTTAAGCAAATCCACTAGAAAGGCCGATACAGCTGAGACCTCTAATTCAGACTTGCCAAGAGATGGGGAGTTTAGATGGTAAGCTATCATCATCTGATGTTTTGACTTCTGTAATCATAAAGGTAACAATTTCACCATCACAAAAAACATTAATTTTAATTGAAAAACGGTATTCCAGTCCAGAAGAGATTCAATGGTTTCTTTAAAGTACCAATCTTTCCCTCATTTATACATAATGTATAAATGAGCTCACATATGTTCTACACAAAGTAGAAAAAGGGGGGGGGGGGGGGGGGAGATCCTAATTTTTGTTAGGACGATGTTGGAAAATTCACAATACATCACTTAATAAGACATAGTCTGTTGAACAAACTTATCTCTTTGTAGATATCTGCTGTATTATTTGGGCATGACCGATAGAATAGTCAAGTAAGTGACACTTCATCTAAAACAATGACTAAGTGGAAAGATGACTTGGCATTTATGGGCACAGGTTCTTAAACCCACGTCTAAGGTGGCAGGATCCTTATTATAACTTGAGTGCGTGTCAGCAACAAGAATTAAGGTATAGCACTGTGGGGCTCCCAGCTTCTTAAACTCTGACGGTTACAGCCAGACTAATTAGCCAATGTAGCCATAATAACTAGCACCAGTAACACAAACACTATTGTGCTCTCTCAGTGACGTTTTAACTTGCTAAGCCATCAAAAACGTCAGTGCTCTCTGTCACATGCATAAATTCCATATCTGACCGACAACAGCTGCTTTCTTCCGACTATGTGCAATTTGTTACTATTTTTCAGCTTTAGCCACAAAGCTAATACCAACTTTAGCTAGCACTGTAAAAACAACATGTAGATGCATTACAGATTACTTTTTATATAGCATGCACTGCAACAATTCTGTGAAAACGTACCAAACTAAAACAAATGTATTTAAATTACTTACCTTCTCAGTATGCCTGACTCGGTGCCAAAGGTTGCATGTGGCTAAACAGTCTTCCAGAATCTGGCGGTCAATTGCGCTCTCCTTAAATTATGTTGTTGTCTTATTGGATAAGACTCTAGGTCGTATTATCCAATCATATTTAGTTGTTGTCTTTGAATATATTGCATCATTTCCGGTTGTGGTCAAACATGATTACAATGGTTTTAGTAATCTAATTTAGTCACTTTAAATCAATGCAAGAAAAATGAGTAGTCTCAGTATTGTTTATAATCAAGTAAATGGTACTTTATTTAATCATGTAAATAAGAGAAACATGAAAAGCTTGTGTAGCATTAACTAAATTCATTTGTGCAAATTCAAAAGCCTGCCAATTCCCGTTTTTTCAGTGTAGGCTATTAGAGTTTTTAACCCTGCAAAGTGATTGCCATGCCAATATCCATAAGCCTTAATGCTAATTGCTAACTATGCAGTTTAATATAACATAGCTGTATATCGAGATAGAAATAAACTGAGAAGTGAGTTTCCATTTTCACACATGCATGAAAAATGATTTTAAAGGCTTGGTTAAGTTAGCAGTTGGCATTAAGTTAGCAACTTATTTCACATTTACAGTTAGGTCGTTTAGTGTTTCGGTGACCCGACAATGTTTTTTAAACCTCCACAGTGGATTTTAAATCAAACAACCAAGATAAGATTGAGGGGCAGACTTTCAACTTTAATTCAAAGGATTTAAATATTTCATTAATTGTTTAGGAATTACAGAAATTTCTTTTTAAACATAGGATTTCATATGATTTGATGTGTGTTGGATCGTGAGCGGTTTATTTCTTCTCTGTACTTTTCTCATCCCATCATTGTAGTGCATTTTAATCTTGGTCCATCCTCTTCTTGAGAATCGCAGCATCTCTAACCCTTACTCTCCCTCTAGCACAATTTTTCACAACTTTATGTTGCACATTTTTCTGAAAGTGTTTTTATAATAATCAGCAAATAGAATAACCTTTTATTGTCATTGTACATGTACAACAAAATTGTGGGTGCGCTACACCAACCGTTCATGGAAAAATCAAAATCAAAAATAAAATAAAATTAAAAATAAAAACAGCAAGACAGTAAGACTGAATAACAGACAAGAGGAAGACAGTTACCCTAATTAGACGTTCTTCCAGCTTTTCCTTTTTACTCCCACTTACTCTTCTGGTCTTGTGTTATCCCTGTCCCAACTTCTTTTGAGACAATTTTTCTGCTGGCGTCAAAATCAAAATAAGTGACCATTTCCTTAAAATGCCATAGTTTCTTTCTTTCTCTCCTTTTGTTGGGATTTGGTTTGTACTGTCTGAGATGCAGTGAGTCTATAGGCTGCAGTGTGCATTAAAACCTAGCTTAGTTGACGTGGTACTCATAAACAGCATCAATTAAAAGCTGGAAAGTCAAAGAATGGTAAGTGAACTAAATAGTCCTTTCTGGGAGAGACTTGGTGCTTGTATGTTTCCAGAGAAAAGTCAAAAGCAATTGGTACATTAAAAAGACCAGACGCTCATCTGAAGCAGTAGATGCTTAGACCTAGAACAAGGGCTACTACAATGGGTTGGTTTCAGAACCAACCCAGTACCAACCCAGTAAGTACTGGCACCAACTTTCACAGGTGTGGGGATATTCTTACTTTGGTGATTCATAAAAGGCACAAACCGTGACAGAGAGGGAAAGTTGTGGTGCACTCACACACAGTATCTATAATTATATCACAAGAAAAGTCAGACGCTAAGTTGTAAAAGTAGGAATTATCTTACATTTGGATTCATAATAGTACTGCAAAAGGCAGCGATATTAATCCAGTGTACAGGTATATGATGAATAACAGGAGCGAAGGTCAGTCTCCATCAGACTCTTACTTAGGTTTGCTAGTTATTTCACTATGCTACCATCAGCTGAATAATTAGCTCAAGTTTGGTTGTTACTGCAGTAATTTATTGCCCGTGAAGTGTTAAACCCTAAATACTCTAAACAGTCCAAGCTGTATAACTTCAAATGGTAAATGTTGTAAAAGTCTGTCAGTACAATTCAGCTGAGGGGTTCAGTGAACGCTTTGGAAGAGCCTGGAGCTCAATTATGCGAACAATGTTGTTATGTTATTCTTATCTCCTATTCCCATCCCCCTTTTTATGTTATTAATATTTTTAAGCTGCTTCAGTGTGTGTTAATGGGAACAGGGGTTTGGGATTCCTGTTTACTTGTCTGCTCAGCAGACTAAACAAATCTGTATCTCGAGCGATTTCTGAATGAACAAGACACCGTGATAGCAAGTATAATTTCAGATGGACTTTATTGAAATGTCTGAACATAACAGCAAAGCAGGCAGACATAACTGGACAGAAAGAAAACAAAAAAGATGATGAAATATAAAAATAATTTCATTTTTTCTGAGAATTTTATGACTTTGAAATAACGTCTTGAATCTTTTTGTTTTTTTGAAAAAGTTCTCCAATTTGAAACTTTTGTAAACATCTGCATGTCGACACACAAACACATAAATAACTCATGATGAAATAAATAAAAAATGACTTTGTTTTCTTTTGATCCAGTTTTTTTTTAGCAGCCTGTGGGAGAGCTGTATACCCAGGAAGTCAAACTATTGGTAGAGACGGCTGAAGGGTCTTATTGTTGTTAGTGCTCTATCACTAAGAAGCAAAGAGGTAAAATTTGACCAGTTGTATGCTAGTGTTATAATGCTGTGACAGTGACTGGTGAGAGAATCAGCTGCTTGCTCCTTGTATTCAGAGGTTCTTTGTCTCTGTGCTGGAGGACACCACCTTGCCGTCCACCAGCGTCTGTGTGACGGTCATCACTTTTTTGGTCTTGGTCACTGTTGTTTTCTGCTCTTCCAGAGCATCCTGGAGCCTAAGTAAAAACATTAATACTCAGTTAACTTCCAGGTAGTTTCTACTTTTAGACTTCTAAATGATAGGAAAACTATCCTACGCACTTGAAGTCTCCACCGTCCAGCAGCCGTCGGTATGTTGCGATCTCAGCCTCCAGCTTCATCTTTGTATTGAGCAGGGCCTCGTAATCCTGTGTCTGCAACTGGATTTTGCTTCGCAGCTGTGTGAGCTCTGCCTCCAGGCCCAGGATGATGGTGTTTAAAGACTCTATCTCCATGTTGTAACGGAGCTCCGTGTCCCTTAGCGTGCCCTCCAGAGAGGCTTTCTGTAAGTGACAAGAAGGGGTTACATTTTTACAGTGGACTCAGATTAGTGATGACAGCTCCATAGAGACAAATCACCGGAGTGCAACGCTTGTGTCAACAGAATACACCCGAGAGACTTGAAGTGAGAGTGCTGAGTTGGGCAATGTGGAGAGTTCAGATAAGCGTGTTTAGAGGTAAATGAGGGGCAGACTGCTCACCAGACTCTTCTGTGATTCCAGTTCAATCTCCAGCGTTTGTATCTGTCTGCGCAGTTCGTGCACCTCTGTCTGGGCACCCTTCAGGGCCTCTGTGTTCTGGGTCACCTGTGTCTGCACTTCTGTTATCTGATTGAGGTTAAAAGACAAGTTAGTCAAGAGTTTATTTATTTACATTTTTTAACTTGATTTGTTTTTGCTAATGGTTTACCTGAGATTCATGCCATGCTTTCAGTTCTTCCTGGTTCTTCTTTGCCATCTTCTCATACTTGGCCCTGATTTCTGCCATGATCTGAGCCAGATCCTGGCCTTTAGGAGCGTCGACATCCACGTGGACTCCAGACTGGGCGATCTGGTTACGAAGCTCGATAACTTCCTAAAGAAAAAAAGAAAGTCAATAGAAAGTCACTCTTATTGTTTACCTTACCTAACTACTTCCAGGTCTATAGAATACTTCTTAATTCTTTTTCATTCTACTGCTTGAACTGAGTCATGACCCAGCGGTGACCCTTAGCCTCTATCCAACCATAATCACACGCTTCGGTCAGGCAAATATACAGGTCTGTGCCTGAGTCCCTTAACACTTAATTTAATATTTCCCTCAGTAAACAAATGGTTGTGTTTTGGCTTATGCACTCAAATCATAGTCATTTGAAATCTTTGGAGCTTTCTCTGTTGCCAATTGTGGCTGGGAACCATTTTTACGATGAGGCTTCCCACAGATCTCACATACAGATATTTCAGATTTCTTAAGCAACCTCTGCATTCCCAGCAAAGTTTTCTAAAGACTGTTTTCCACAACATCCCACTCAAGGAGGTGTAGGCTGTAGTCGTGGCTTTCACTGCATGTGGATGGAACTTAAGCACATATGGTTTCAATGAGAAGGATTAATGAGATGAACAGATCTGCAAATAATATGTATATAATTATGTATCTTTCTGAGTTCGACTATGTTGAAAGCAGCACAAATATAGCCTATAGACCTGAATTAAATATTTTATATTTGAAATTTTGTTTTTGAAATAAGTTAAAGTAATCAAACTCACATTTTCATGGTTTTTCTTGAGGTGGATGAGCTCCTCCTTCAGTGCTTCGATCTCACTCTCCAGGTTCATGCGGGTCAAGTTGGTATCATCGATGACTTTCCTCAGACCAACAATGTCGGCCTCCACAGACTGGCGAATGGCCAGCTCGGACTCATATCTAAACAGGACAGGGCAAAGCAGTCAGGATAACGTCAGAGTTTGGCGCAGCTGCTCACATTCACAGAGGCTTAATGAACTTAGTCTACCTGTAAATTTTTGTTAAATATTTTGCTACACTTATTTAGAGAGTTGCCGTACTTTGTCTTGAGTTGCTCATGATTATTTATGTGTTTGTGTGAACTGTGTATGTTTAGAAAATGTCAGTGTACATCATTATTTGGTCAGCGTATAATACTGTTAACTTTATGGTCAGCTCTGTTTGCAACTACACATAATTTATGACACAACTCCAGCAGTTGTGATTCAAAGGTGACAATTTACGACTACATGACTGATGACTGACTCCTCCTTTAGATCTTCACACTAGATTCGTCCTACAACCCATCCTGCACTAAAAGAGGGTGTGCCAGCAGTTGTCTATTTCAGTGTTTTACAATGTCAGCGGTAAAGCAGGCGGGTCTTACTTCACTCGGAAGTCATCAGCTGCCAGGCGAGCGTTGTCAATGTTGAGAACCAGACGAGCATTGTCGATAGTGGCATCAAACACCTAGAATCGGATAACAAAAGAAAAACTTTATTTCAACTGCAAAGTTAAAACATGAAGCAGCTAACAGTAGAGCGAGCAATTACAAAAGAATCAACAAAGAGAGACAATGACTATTGTATATATTTTATTAGCGTAGTTTTGTAATATTGCTTAAGAATGTATTTTTCATACTATTAGAATCACCAGAAGTTACCTGTAGTTTGAACTGGTAGTGTATAAAAATTTGAATATTATATTTAATATTATCATATATTGTACTTTGAAAAGTTAGATGAGAAGCTGAAGACTAGAATTACATTTGTTTGCTAAATGCTAAGCTATGGCTAACAGCCAGTTAGCCTAGCATAAAGCCTGAAAACAGCTGTACCTCAGAACCTTTTAGCTTTGGTAAGACTTCATGTAAAGGGAAAAAAAGATTATTATACCAAGTTAATGACTAAGCTAGGTATTCTTTTTTTATTTTGCGTTTTTCAGTGCTGCTTGGCTAAGTCAACCAGCTGCTGGCTATCGCTATGCTATTAGCAAACAAACATCTTTGCTCAATCAAACTCAAAAAGCGTAGTTCAAAACTAGCCTGATGTGATATATAGATAAAAATAATTTTCTACTCATGCTATGTGTGCTTTTTAGTTTTAAGTTTTCATAGAAAACTATAAAAGTTTATTGGGGTTTACTGTTAGAGGATAAGTGTCACTGTCTGTGTGTATAAATGTGAATAGTGGCAGCTGCTTCAAAAACTAAATGGTTAGAATATTTGTTCTAGCTGAGAGATATGACAGATAAAGGCTGGGATGGATGGCAAGGGAGGTATGCAGAATGCGCCAATCAGTGGCTGCCGGGCTGTTGGTGCTAAGAAACAGGATCTTGTCGGCAGACAATTTGCATGAGGATGGTGGTGACTATGGCTGTGCCGGTGTGTTTGTGTGTGTGTTTGTTCACTTCACATGCAAGTCTGTGATTCTGAGGGTAGTCGACTTTTCATGTCAGAACTAAATTTATTTTTAGACTCTGTTAAATCTCTGTGAGAATTTTTTGGGTTTTTTTCTGAGGTTATGGGTGATTTCTTTGCATCATTGCAGACGAAATATTAGGTGTGTTCGACCTTTATCTGTTTGGCTAAGCTGAGGTCCTCAGTTGTTAGTAGAGCAAACAAAACCCAATTCCAGACAGCGTTTGATCTTATGTAATGTTTTGAGAAGTAAAGGATTGGGGGAAAAGCCGCTTATTCAAAAAAGAAATTTTCCGACCTTGATGCTAGTATCCTATTACAAAGATTAGACTACAAATATGTTTCCCCACAGTGATAAGATGCAGAGATACGCTATGCTACAGTCGAAAGTCCAGAATGTTCCATGTGGCAAGTCTGACTTAATGCTGTCAAATAGCAGTTTTGAATGTAGAATGTCAGGATTTTGTGCTTCAGGGATCCTGCTGTTTTTTTCTGTGGCACGCAATACCAAGAAATCTCGAATAAATGATTAACATGTTTTTGCTGCATGAGTAGTACCTTTACTTTGAAATCTTGAAACTGTGTGGAAATTACAGCTGAACTGACTTCATAGCATTTGTCATTTAAGCATGAGTTAACATTCAGTCACTTATAAAATGCTGATAGATCCTTCTGTGTCTAATAAGTTTCCCTTTTATCTCTCACTTTCTGTTGGATGAACGCAGAGTGAAATTGTTACAGTCACACTCTCAATTTAAGAAGACTAAACAAGGAGGGAAAGGGTAGTTAAGGATGGGAAGTATGGGGTTTATAAGTAGTCGCAGGATTCTCTCTCTGGTTTCCTGTGTCTGTGACCCCTGATGATCCAGCATTCCTCCTCCATACTGTTTCCGGTCCAACCCTCAGCCCCCAGCTCAAAGCAGCAGTGGCGCTATGCCAAGCACTAGCAGGAATCCACTTTGTTAGGATTCTACAAACTATACGAGACCCTGAGAACTAATGGGGATATATTTAGTCAAAAATACATAACCAATCAGGTACACTCACAACATCTTAAAATGTTTATCACAGCACATCTCATTCTGCTTTTCATGTTCATCTTCTTTCATCTCTCGTTCTTTTTTTATTAACACATAAACGGTCACATTCCCCTGTCTACCCTCGTCATCCCTCCCAACCCCATTTCCCTCCTCACCTTCTTCCGCAGGTCATCCAGGATGGCCTGGTACTTGCTGTAGTCTCTGAAGTCGGGTCCGCTCTTCTCCAGGGCCTCCTTGATCTTAATCTCCAGCTTGAGGTTGGCCTGCTCCAGGTTCCTCACCGTCTCCAGGTAACTGGCCAGGCGGTCATTCAGGTTCTGCATGGCAAACTTCTCATTGCCCATGATGTCGGCGCTGTTCCCGCTCACCTGGATGTTGCTGGAGAAGCCTCCTGCTCCAGAGCCAGCTGCCATGCTGGATCCCAGCCCACTGCGGTAGCTGGAGGAGACGCTGATTTTGGTCCCACCGGCCCCACCATGAATGCTGCTGGATTTGTAGAGCGGAGCAGAGGTGCGAGTGATGGACATAGCAGGAGCCCTGCTACTAGAGGAGGAGCGCACAGAGTATGTACTATGTCTGGAGGTTTGCATTGTCGCTATAGTGTGAGACTCAGTGAGAGAGACTGTCAGTAAGAGAGACAGAGGCACAGCCTGGGCAGGCAGAAATTGGAGCTCACAGACACAAGGCAGGAGGAGAGGGAAAGTTTTAAACTATATAAACCTTGTGGGCCCTCAGGTCCGCCCCTCTGACCACTCCTCCTAGCCTGTGTCACCTCCCTTTTTTTCCACTGGCCTCAGCCATACTTACTGCTCAGAACCTGCCTTTGTCCTTGAAGGCTCCCTAAGTTAGTAAATCTTGACTCTGTGGTATTCAGTAACTTGATATTTGGTAGAATTATAAAACCTTTTTTTCCCTATATGAGACTAGAGTGGCCTTAATTTTGGACTTTACTGACACAACAGTAAAGTCTAAGATTAGTTCTGCTTGTTAATTTTACTAACAAAACCTTTAAAGAGAATAAAACCCACACTGACAGTTAAGGAATGCCTAAAATAATATTAGGCCTTTGCACTCAATGTTTATTAACAATGGTTCCAACAGTAATAGGATTAACAGTACTGAGTTACATAAACAGCTATACCTCCTTTTGGCTCCACGTTAGACTCATCATAATCTCCACCCTATAGGAGTGACACACCCAAAAGTGACCCACAGATTCAGTGAGTGATCACATGCTCAAATGATGTCATCACTGCTCTACTCATCGGAGCTGATGAGATCAGGTCATTTCATACCTACATGAGGAAGACACGACAGCTAATGCAGAAGTGCATTAGCTGTCGTTTAAAAATGTAATCTTTTGTGTTTGTCAGCACTCTTACTGATTTAACATAAACAAAACTCTCAATAAACATCTGCAATCATAGTATTTTATAAAAGCATTATTTGGGATCCAGCTAATTATTGTTAAAGGTATTTTTATACCATTCCAGGTGTCTGTTGGTTTGATGTGAAAGTACATTTTCAAATCTAACATACCACAAACACAACCCATGATCTTTGGTGTTTAAACCTGAATAAAAAACATCAGTTAAATAAGAAAAAAGTTTTCAAGGTGTTAACTCCAGATGTTATGTGTACTCCAGCATGTTATCTGTCCTGCTTAGCCGGATGTGTGCCTGATTGCCCCCCTCCCATAAAGGATATGGTCAAACAAAGGAACAATTCTGCAGTCTGGTTAGTAGATATGTAAGAACAATGACTTTTCTACACCAGTAAACATACTTCAGGGGCCCCCCTGCAGCTTTTTAACACAAGAACATTCCAGACACATTCCTCTACTTGGTGGTCTTAAAACAAGGAATAACTTCTTTTCTTTGTTTTCTTCACAGTTTTACATAAACTGTACAGATATGCATTTTATAATATGCGTCACTGTCAGATTTCTGTTTTGCAGAACAATTAATCAGTTTTATACGCAAAGTTATCTTCCTACGCACAGTCGTCTGTATCATCATCGACTTGTTCCCAGATAAAGATCCTGCTTAAGGTTTTGTTGTTCAGTATTATTGTTGCTCCACATTTTTCTGTTTTTTTGGGGGTTTTTTTTTTAGGAAGGAATATGCAGCAGGATATTAAAGGATAAAGGGCCCCTGACAAAATCAGAAATACTCTTGCTCTGCAGATGAGCCGGTAAACAAATGGATTTGTCGTAAGCATTGCAATAAAGTGGCTTCATAAGAAGCTGCTTCACAAACATGTATATAAGCTTACCTGTAAGTCTCTGAGATATTTTGAGGGCAGTCAGTAGAAACTGAAGAACAGACACAAATTAAGCAAGAGAAAAGAGAGTAGACAAAAAACATGTTTCTGATCTACAAATAGATTTAAGAAATTATATTTCTTCTGAAATTAGTAATTAGTAAATATGCAAAACTAGCTAGGATCATTTTATGGATGACTGTTTTTTTTGTTTTGTTTTTTCCCACGATTTTGTTTGTCTTGTAGTGGTGGAGAATGATTGTGCTTTGTCTGAATCTAATGGCTGCCACACCCAGCAGAGAAAACAAAGATTAAGGTTTGAGGATAATAGCTGACCATAGTATGTGTACATTATTTGTAAGGTGAATAACAGGGGTTACCTTAAGCCTGACACAACAACAACAACAACAATGTGGGTTTTACACTTTATTTTGAACACATAACGCAAGTACAGCACAGGACAAAATTAGCTAAACTTGAGAACGGAAACAGAATATGAACATTTTAGAATTTCACCAGTTGGTGAAAATTTGCCTCAGCTGCAGCTCTTTCCGGTATAAAAATGTGGCCTTGTAGCCTTTTTGTAAATCCTATCTTAAACGAGTAGTTCAGTGTAAGTATGAAGCTGGTGCCAGGTTAGCATAGCACTGACACTGGAAGTAGTGGAAAAAACTAGCTCCACTGAACATGAAATAATATGGAAATTAACACTTTAGAATATCACCACTTAACATATTTCTTATTTGCTTAAAATGTATATAAACAAATGTGAAAACACATTTTTTGGAGGTCTTGTAGAGATCAACAGAGGACCATTATTACATTTAGCAGCTGCTGATATTTGTGCTCACTAAATATTTGAATATCCAAAAACATGCTTTTTTTTGCTTTTTATATAACAATGACCATTTAAAAATAAATTGGGCTTTAACTAGGTCAGTAAATTTCTAAGCGTGAAATAAAAAGAATCATGCTAGCTTGTTAACACTCTCTCTGTCATTCAAGCTAGTTGCTAAGCTAAAAAGTCATCATTCCAGCATCTTAACATCCTGACATGACAGTGGTACCTAACACCTTAGCTAACCTCAGAAAATTAAAAGAACAGTTTAAATATTGAAAATGTGCGACCTCCTGTTGTTTCACAAATCTTGATGATCCATAAACATCTTTAATTTAGATGTAGCGCTAGCAGATCAGGAGCCACTCTTCATCACTTTTTTTTCTAAGGGAGCATATAAAATAATTACAGTAAGCTTAATCAATTGAAATGCACTTGTCACTTTAAGAGTAGACCGTTTCATGTAAGAAATGTATAAACAGAAATTGAGTAGTAAAAGCTGCCATGAAGATATCTATGGCCAGATTTGGTAATGAATTAGCAAACCGCTAATGGCTTCAAAAAGCTGCTGCAGGATTGCAGTGTTAGTTTTGTGAAAACAGTGCGTCAATGTAGAAAAATGAAAGGAGGCTAAAAAAGAATCAGCATGGTTTTATATAAATGTGAATTAATTTAATTTCAAACTTTTACACAATATAAACCTGAAATCTTTGTGAACTAACTCCATCACATGGACACACTCCACGACTTGAACAAATGGCACCACACCTCTACTTCAGGTGTTTTTCTTTTTTTCTTGCAGGATCTTAATGTTACTCTTTGCTCACAATAAAGCATTGATTTCACGTAAAATAAACATTGTCATGGTGTTAGGAAAACCACCCGTATTATGATAAGGGGAAGGCACAGATAATACTAGTCTGATTTCTGGGTCTGATATCTATTGCACAACAAATAAAAATCACATTATGACATCATTGGTTTACCTGACTGATGATTGTGAAATATGAACGGGAAAGTGCCCATCCAACTGTTTGATGTTGAACCCTTATCCTTGGTCACAATGTTTGGCTGATGCCAGTTAGGGCGAAAGCTCAGAGGTCCTGGCCCAGTGCCAAGAATCTTTGCCCATTACTGCCCTGATAGTCATCACGCAAGTTCCCCTCCTACTTGCACGCTAACCTGACAAACTTCAAAGGGCACATCAGAGTTTATGTAAATATATCTGTACATATTTTAATTTAAAAAATAAGTGAAACTTTTTCAAAATTGCATAGACTGGGCATAAACTGGTGCAATCACCTCCTCTCCATTTTTGTGCATACACTTTGATCATTTTCATAGCTGTGTTTACAACTATGTTTTCCATTCAATATTAACTATTATGTACAGCAAGAAATCATTATAAGGATTTAAAGTCAAAGCAAATTATTGTTCAGACTTGTTTGTTTCCATCCTAAAATGCTCAGGAAAGAGTGACACTTTTTTAGAAAAGTTAACTGGAAATGGGTTGAGCAATGCTCAGCCTCTGTTTACGCTACTTCAACACCCTTATCAGCCTTGTGTAATAATGCAGTTGACTGTGATGGAGTCTGGGAATTCATAAGCTAGTCATACTTGCCTTATGATCAATGTTCTGCAATGGCTCTGCTCTCACTCTTGTTAAATACTGTATGTAGATGGGAAAAGTGTCACATGTGCATGCTCATATATGGCATTTAATCTGGCAGTGTGAAAGTGACCTGAAAGGTCATCGCTTTTCTGTTTAGACGGCACTCTCTTTGGTCACAAGGGTTGTGTTTGTTGTTAAATGCCTGAGTTTGACTCATGATCATCTGATGTTGAGTTGAAACTTCACTGGGGTAAAAATTAGCCTGGCTGGCTTGAGCAGATCAGAGGGACTGTAGGGATTTTGTTCTGCTGGACCATAATTTCCCTGTTCTGGCCTCAGGGTCCAGAACACCCACAGAAAGTGCTAAATCAGAGCAGGCCTGACAGAAGCAAAGGAAGACCGCCGAGAGGTCTAATGCACTGGCCGGGCCAAGGACTTGTCAAACATCTGACCTTGGCTGCACTTTATCACTCAGCACCTTATTCATTAGGAGGACAAACCATCACTGAGGAATTTCTGTGGAACTCCCATTAAAACTACTGACACAAGGACCTTCATTCATGATGTCTCACAGATTAACTCTTACTGCAACAACAAGCAAGGGAGAGCCCATGTTGTGACCACTTCAGAAAACTAATTAGGGGGCAAAAAAGCCCAACAATTACAGAATTTTATAACCAGAAAATGAGATACAAGCATTTCTTTTAGTAGTGTTTCTGGGTAAATATAGCAATAATTAACCTAGAGTGGTTTTTGTTCAGTGGCAGAGAGGACATGCAAGCAACACATAGCTCCCAGGTTTGAAAACAAGGACTCCCTTGCTGTTAGATAACATTGTTAACCCCTAACCCACACCATTAAAACCTTCTTATGACCCTCATGGTGTACTTCTACTCAGCAGTCATTCCTGAATATGCAAATAACATGAATGAGCAGAGAATCACAGAGAATACCTAAAAACAGCCTGTGGCAAGATGCCACACAGAAGCATAACAGTACAGTCACACTAGGGAAAACGTGACCACAGTGGTTTCAGTCTTCAGTGACTTTGAATCCTTATCCCTTCAATAAGAAGGGATAAGGATTCAGCCTGGCATCAGTCTGTGATAAGTTTGCTATTGAATGGAGTCAAACTGGCTCCATTCAATAGATTACATGGCACAAACATGTAATCTGTTTGTGATAACATGGTGACTAAATGTGGTGATACACACAAATTAACATTAGACAGAAATTGACATTTACTGCTTACATTTAGTGTTCAGCCAAAACGTCATAGATGTGAAACTGAACTTCCTTCATAAACAGTGAAAGTTGCTGCAGGATGGTGATTTAGCTGCAAAATTACATAGATACCTGCTTGGGGTGGCTGGAGCTCAGGATATAGAGAAGGTCACCTACTGATCAGAAGATTTGTGGTTCAATCCCGTCGCTCTAGTCTGCACGCCAAATGTCCTTGGGCAAGATACTAACCCCTAGTTGCTCTCTGATGCATCGATTGGCGTATAAATGTTAGATAGAAAGCACTTACATAGGAAAAGCATTGAAAAAACCTTCGCCAATCTGTCTGAGAGTGATTGCAGTCAGTCTGAGTCAGACCACAGTGGTTTGGAGACAGGTTTACTGCCGTAGAATCACTTTGTGACCAAAAGTTGTTACTATAACTATTTCAATGCAAAAATAAAAAATAAAAAATGGATGCAATCACCAGGAAACCACAGATTTTCTTTGTCGCACAGAAGTTGCTGTGATATTTTTACTCTAGTGTGAGTGAGCCGTTAAGAAGCTCATAAAGACTCACATGGTAAGCACTTGTGTGTAGACAATTTACAGGTGTGTGCAACATGCCCACCAGGTGCAGAGTGTGACTCAGACACCACTAAAGCACTAATCGCACAAGATCAGATGTCGGGAAATGTCTTTGCCATTGTTCCCATGTCGTGAAAATGACAAGAGCAGACACAATGGAAGAGGGTGTTTTTGAGGAATTGCTCATGATTAAAGGAATGACTTTGCTTGATTCCAAGAAGCTCTAGATGTAATTGTTAGAGTCTGTATGGAGGCGGGAAGTCTGCAGGTGGCCAAGATAAGACAGAAGAATTTTGTACGTGTTTAATATGAAATAAACTGAAGAGAGAATATGTTAGAGGAAGATGCAAACAAAAAGAGAGGGATTGAGTGTTTTTGTGAAGTAGAATGTGAGTCAAGTCTGACAGCTGGAAAGCTAATTTAACACATGGGTGTCACAGGTTAAATAAGGGTGTTGTCTTTACTGAAAGGCTCCAGGTTTACCAGAGAGAAGGAGTGAACAGATCCACAGACAAAAAGGGAGGTCAGGGGTCAATGGTCTGGTTTAGATCAGGACAGAGATTTGGTATGTGGTTGTCAGAGTGGAGAACTGAAAATAACAAAGGATAAACTGGGCAAAAAAAGAAAAAAACAGGATTCGAGCAGTTCTTTATCACTCTCCCTTCCTTCCTATATGTCCTTATTGCTTTTGTTGAACTGATGAAGGTAAAGTTTAGTCTCTCTGGTTATCTGACCCGGTGAAGTCTGTGTGGATGCAACCCTGCCGTGACAGTGCGGGTGTATTAAATAAGATAGGTATTCATTCAGTGCTTTGCCGTGTTTTCAGATATTTTACCTTAAAGGGCACACCCCGTCTAGAACTTTGTTGTATTGGCTAAATTGAACTTTAGATAAAGCCTCTGGGACTTTGTAATCCAGTTTGAGGTTAGTTGCCTGCCAGGTTTGGTACAGGCTTGATTCAGAATTGGAGCCAAAACTATCCAAAAGGAGAGACAGACATGTAATAGCAGTATTGGTCATTACCACGGGTTGCATGGGAGTTTCAATGACATCAAGGCATGCATACTTTCTTTTTATGTTGATCCTTTAAACATAAATTTATATCTTTATTTTCCTATGAAGTGTCAAGCAGTCATGAATTTGAGTCTTGATGCACACAGTTCTTTCCTACTTATTTGTTTGTGTATATATATATATCCCCGTGGTACTCGGAGCACTAGGTGCGGTGACTCCCAAGCTAGGCGAGTGGCTCCAGCAGATCCCGGGAACAACATCGGAGATCTCTGTCCAGAAGAGCGCAGTCCTGGGAACAGCTAAGATACTGCGCAGGACCCTCAAGCTCCCAGGCCTCTGGTAGAGGACCCGAACTTGAAGGATAAACCGTCCGCAGGGGCGTGCTGGGTGTTTATATATATATATATATATATGTATATATATATATATATATATTCACCGACTGCTTTATCAGGCACACTACAAAGTTGCGGTCACAGTCAAGGTATGCAGAGGAGCATGTCTGAACATACAATATGTGGCAGATGGCCTACAGCAGCAGAAGACCATGCTGGGTCCTATTCGAGTTTGAGGAGAGTACAACTCACATTGGCTTATCAAAACTGGGCAATAAAAGACTGAAAAAAATGTTGCCTAGTCTGATGAGTCCCACTTTCTGCTTCAACATTTGAATGGAAGGGTCAGAGTTTGGTGTATACAACAGGAACGCATGGATCCATTCTGCCTTATATCAGCAGTTCAGGCTGCTGCTGGTAATGAAATGATGTGGGCACACTTTGGGCTCCTCAGTACTAACTGACCATCATGTAAATGCTACAGCCTATCGAATATTGTTGGTGACCATGTCTGTCCTTTTATGACTATAGTGTACCCATCTTCAGATGGCTGTTTCCAGTAGAATTACATGCCATGTTGCCAAGCTCAAATAAACTATAAACTTATACTCATTTACTGAAAATGATAGTGAGCTCACTGTATTCAACTCCACAGTTGGTGTGTGCTGGGGAAAGAGAGTCACATCATGTAAACCAACAAATCTGCAGCAACTATGTGATACTATCATGTTAATATTGACCAAAATCTCTGAGGAACGTTCCCAACACCTTGTCCAATTCAATACTATTCAGGTGTACCTAATAAAATGGTTGTGAGTGTATATTATAATCTTAATTGAGTCCTTATCCAATCTGTTATACTTGATATACCTGCTTACATGGTTATGGATGTTCACGCTGGATGAACCTCAGACATTTGTGAAGTTTGTGTGTCAGGAAAGACTTTTTCTGTTACACTGCATGTACAGTTTTGCAACCAGCTGATGTTATAAAGCTAAAAAGGTTACTTGGTGACTTAGTGTAGAACTCCAGATTTAACTGTAAATAATCTTTTTTCAGTGCTTTTCATTGCTAAGGGGTTTGTGGTGGAAGCATTCATCTGATCAGGTCTAACCCCCCTGATGCAAAGCTGTACTACCCCATCATTTTCTCTTGGTCCCCAGCTTGTTTGGTTTTGCCATGTTTGGTTTGTTTATGTTGGTTTTTGCTTTCGCTCTGTAAAATAAACTTATTTTTGGTTGCAATTCATATGTGGTCTCCTCTCTATCCATCCCTGGGCTGTGCTGTGACAGCAGAACTATAATTAAATTAAGAACTAAGAATTACGACTCTTGTGACTCAAATGACAAACAAGGATACTTTTTCAGGAAGTGTGTTATGAAATTATATAACTCAAGAACATATCACAAACAAATGAAGGGGAAGTATTATGTAAAATAGATTTTATGGCTCAAAGCAACAAAAATTACAATCATAGATAAATGTCTGAGGGGTTCATACATAACTACATTTGGTCCGACTATTCAAAGTCAAATTGCCAGCTACAGTTAAACTAGGTGTAGATAAAGGCAATGACGACACGAGATCAACACAGCTCTCTTATATGTACATTAAGCATAAAGAGATTTAGCTTAGTATTGCATTGAACTGCAATAATTGAGTTTAATCTTGTTTTTTTCTGCTAGCAGCTTTTTCAGTGTCCGAAAGATAACAGTCCTACTGGGCTCTATTTCTCATTATTTGTCTTGTTTGCTGTCTTGCTTATCGCTATACCTCAACTTTCGTATTATTTTATATAAGGTAGCAGCCTTTTCAGGCTTTCAGTTTTCATGATAAAATAAGGTAGCAAGGTTAAGCTAACCTTCCTCTAGCCAAAAACTAGAAAAATAACACATAATAAACTCCTCAACAACTTTTATTCTCTTTTCCATCAGCTAATGCCTTTTTCAGTCTTCCATTCCCTGGGATAGAGTAAGCTGGTGAGGTTAAGCTAACCTTGCTTTGTCTAGAAGCTAATGAGCTAATAGCTCTTCTAGTTCTCCACAGTTACTTTGTTTGGCGTCTTTGCACACATCTTAGCAAGAATAGTTATAGTCCAATTCACTGAACAGAAACTCAAAAGTAAAACAAAGTGAGCAAACAACACAAATCAATCCAAAGTTATGTTGCTTTGACTCAATTCAGACGTCTTGAATTCAATGAATGTTGGAGCTGAATGTTTTAAAATGTATTAAATGAAAGTATTAAAAAAGAAACTGTTTTACTCAAGTTGCTTAAGCCACTCCCGCTTATATGGGACGACTAACAGTTTAAGACTGTGTTTATTGGGAAAGTCTGTTGAAACAATTGGAACTTGTGACTTGTGCATTTCTGTGTCTATATTAAGTTTAGCCTCAGGGGAAGAGAGATTGTGTGTAAGTTTATCTCTTGAGTCACTCACTGACATTATCAGATTCACAGGGATACTCCTTCACTCACTCATTTCTCTGAACATATCAATGATTTAATCAATCGCTAAGAGAAGGAATGCTTTCCTGCGCAGTCACTCGCAAAATCAATAGATCCTCTCAATTAAAGATTCACTCTTTTGAATAAATTGTTAACAGAGTCGACTTTATGTCATTCCATCAGAGAGTGAATCTGAATTTTAGGGGGTTAATTGCATAAGCTTCCCTTAACAAAATGGAACCTATACTTGGATTACATGAGCAAATCCTACAAATACAGTCTGCTTAATTTGTCGGAGTAGACCATATATTGGGGTGAGTGATTTAGACGTAAAGGAAGGTAGTGTGCTGAGCGACGGATAAGATACTGTAAAGGAATGTCTGAGATACTGCATAGATGAGGGGAAAGGTTAATTTACCACATGTGCTTGCATAGGAGGAAAAGCTTTGAATAGGAAAATAATATTTTCATTGTTTGGTTTCCAACTTTACAGAACAAGGATTTGAAAGATTGGTGCAGGAAAGGCTCATGGAGGGTTACAGCTATACAGCTGAGCATTGTTTAAGTATTAACATGTATTTAACATGTACAGCACTTTGTGAAACCCTGGTTTTATGTTAAAGTGCTTTAGAAATAAAGTTGGTATGGTATGGTATTAAGGGTGTGATCATTTAGTTATCTGGCACACACACACACACACACACACACACACAGATTGATACAGTGTATACCATTTAGCTGACTTTTCTTTCACTCTTTCATTTTCCATCTTACACACACTGTGGCATTCCCAACCGCTGTGTCTCCTTTTCCCGATCGGACTCCACATTCCTGCTCAGTAATTGCTCCCAGAATGCCTCCGTCTCAGCGCTCCCAGGGAAAGAAAGTTTCAAACTGGATCCTTACTGTGTTACCATGGTGAAGGGAAACAAATTTGGAGAGTTCACTTTGAGAAAGTGCACAGCTCAGGCTGTTATTTTACACCCCCCGTTGGGTACTCATCATGGGCCCATATATTAGTCTCCTGGCAAATGCCTGGTAGAGATGAAACACCACATTTCACAAACGCATGCAAGAACACACTGCAGTAGCCAAAGTCCAATTCTTCAGAGCTTTTGCCCCCTGCTCCCCTCTGTGTCTGAGCTGCTGGGCTGCATGTTTTCAGACACAATGGGTTCATTTGAGTGGACGGACACAGGGTGGAAAAAGTTCTCTAAAGAGCTCTCAGTCTCAGTCAAGGATAACAAGAATGAAAAGAAGGGGGAGAGAAAGAATGACCACTGTCTGGTTTCAAAGAATGTTCAAACTGGCCCAGTTTGACTCAGAGATGAATCAGGCATTGACTGAGATGTGTGTGAGGGGCAAGTGTTCCTATTCACAGCTCAGGCTTCTTAATGTGGAGCCAATTACGGACATAGGTTGCGTCCATGCCGGACAACAATGGGTTACCCATCACATAAAAGTACAGTACTGTGCGAAAGCCTTGAACCATCCTCATGTCTTTAGATTTTACTTCCAAGCAGCCAGACCTTGTTTTTTGAGTGGGATAGAGCAATACTTCAGGCTCCCTTTCAAAGTTGTTCTTTGAACTCTGGCTGCTTGTCCTTGTACCTGAACGTTTTCAGAGGAAAGCTTTTTGTTTGTTAAGCCAATTAGTGCTGGCATATGGTAAAGGGACAGGTTCTTGACTCAAGCATAGCTTGGCACTCAAAGTGGTTTACACAACTTGCCTCATTCACCCAAAGCACTTTTTTTATATGCTTTTTAGCAAACATTCATATGCATTCTTACTCCAGTGGATGCATCAGAGAGCAACCTGGGGTTAATAGCATATATGACATACCTACTGGAGCAGAGAGGTATCAAACCACCAACCTTCTGATTAGAAGGTGACCTGCTATACCTCCTGAGCTACAGCTACCTGATGAAAATCAACCATTCAAGAGTAAAAAGGCACCCCACTCAAGGGAGGAAGCAGCATTGTGGCTGCATACCTTGCTGGTAACTGTAACTTATCTTTAGGTACTTTGTTACTTGCAGCCTATTGCAAACAGAAATCATTTGCTCCCATGTAGTGATGAATCTAAATATGAATAATCTAATTAATTAATTCTTAATATATATGGAAATCAGTAGAGAGGTAGAAGTGTGGGTGTCTACAGCCATCTCTAGGCTCTGTCATGGCTTGGGGCTGCATTCAACCAGTAGTTTTGGGAATACTGCCAAAATTGATGGACTTATGAACACATCAAAATGTCACATGGAAAGTGTCTCATTGGCAGCAGGTTCATTTTTCAGCATGATAATAATCCAAACACACTGCCACAGCAATGTCTCAAGTTTGGTACCAGCATAGACTACTGGGGTCTTCCCATTGTACAGCTCTTTTAATGTATTATTTGTTTCACTATGTTTCTGTTATACATGTTTCTTTGAGACTGGGCTTAACATCCTTGCAGTTTCCAATCTATTACATGGTCCAAAACACAAACTTAACCTCTGATAGGATCTCTCGAGTAAGTCACCTAAGTGGTGAATTGTGAGTCAGTTCAATTCCCCAACCAATCATATACTTAAAAATAACCCCTGTGACCACAGGATCTATCCAAAGTTTATAAACTTAGCCATGGCCACCAGACTGTAAGCTAGTAATCACACTGATGATGGTGTTTTAACCCTATGAGGTCTAGATAGGAGGTGTAACTGTTAAACCCTCAAACCCAGTGCTATCAGAGTATGTGAATCTTGGCTGTTGGAAATTGTTTTCTCAAATCCCCATAATCAGGTTGGAAAAAAACAAATATTGACATTTTCATTTGTCTAAAAAATAATGTTACACATGCTTTCTTACTGAAAGTCTAGCAATGAGCTGAATTATTGCAACTTATTATCATCTGACAGCAAAATACTCAGTGTTAGAGCAGAAACTGCCAATTTCTCGGAAACCGCTTCTTTCCATCCAGTCACATGCTTTCAACGGTCAGAAGTCCGTGGAGATTAAATTGGTTCCCTTGATTCCATTGGTCCTGAAATCCTTCATATATCTGTCCCATCTTTTAACGTTTTTTTTGTGGGTTGAATCTATTTCAGGCACAGTGACTCATTCCTCCCGTATAATTACCTCTTGGCTCATAGACCATACAGTAAAGCAGGGAAGGAAGCTGCCTTTGGGAAATCCCACTAAAGAGGGGGTATTCCCGTACCAAGGAAACCCTCTAGATCCCCTCCTCTCCAAACCACCATCACAATGACCATAATGCGCGTCTGGGAACTATTACATCTTCCTGCTTTCCACTCCTTTTTTGCTAGTTTTTCCATCCATTATTTTTCTGTGCCACCTCACCGTGTCCATACGTGATTTTAATTCATCCCAGATGAGAAAAATGGAAAAAAATTTCTTTTCCACGCTCTTCCTCTCGCTGTGGTCTTTGTCAGTTCTGTAATTTACAAGCAAACATTTGCTCACACCACACTCGCACACATAGAGGGACAGTGAGAGGTAAAGTGGGAGCAGTGGAATGAAAGAAAGCTGGAGTGAAAGGCAGGGAGAGTCGATAAATATCGCATATGTTCACGAGCCGCAGTGCACCAGTATGAAAATGAAAAACGGCAATCTCCGGCCTCCTCAGTGCCTCTCGGACCGTCTTAGAGGAATTTGTCTGTCTGGCAGCCACATGTTGGCAGGTCAGAAAGTCAGACCATTTGCTGACCTCTCTTTGGTAGAGCCATAGAAACACTTTGTGGTGCAATAGAATTTGACAGCGCCACTGAATGCAGACTTTTTCAGTGTGACTTGGTAGGAACGCGACGCATTCATTACAGTGAATTAAAATCTCGTCATTTTTTTCAGTGCAGGAAGACAAACTACGATGATGCCACAGCTATTCTTTTTAATGGTCTAACTTCCAGTCAGTAGGTTGGTGATTTAAATGGCTGGCATTTAGGAGATGAGGGGTGGCATTTCATACTGTATGAACTACAAACAGTAATACAGGGCTTTTCTTAATCCGTTGTCAGGAACAGCATAACAGTGGTTGTGCTGCACAGCATTAGAGATTTAAGGCATTCAAGGGTCTTTCAGAAAAAGTGGGGTGGGGAAGTTGGAGTTTGTATCCGGTGCAGAAATTTGAAACTAGTTTGCTGAGCTTGATAGCATTCCAACTGGGCTGTCGCATTTGTTCATGGTGAATACACACCTGCTGGCTCTATTTCATGGGTCCAGATGTGGTATAAAACCGACAGCAGCTGCTTATCCTAAAGAAACACTGTGCTTTAACCATGGATGCTCATAAGAATACTGGAAAACATAGCAGGGGCGAAGCAGCACTGGCATTGTTGGTCACATTGTTGGTCACTCCTGCTGTTAGAATATTACTCTCCCTCTCTTGAAGCAGTGTTGTGTATTCACTCAGCCCCAGTGAAAGGTGCAGCTAGGCCGCACAGCTGTTCCAACTTTCAGTCACAGTATGAGGTAGTGTGGGATTCCAGCTGTGCCTCTTAGTAGACACAGAACTCCCAGAAGTGCTGCTTTCCCCCACAGACAATCAAATGTCAGATTATGTGTCAAATTATGTAATCAAATTTAAAATGCTTATTGGGAGCCCTCAATTGCTTATATAATGCACACAACTATATATATGGATATGGTTGCGTGCGTATTCATGTGTGCACAGTTGTCATGCATAAACATTTTTTCTATGTGTGGATCCTTTTGTGTTTTTTAGTCGCCCGTGTGTCTTCTTCCACATGTATGTTGTAGGTGTGGAGTTTGCTTTCTGTGTTGACATTTGACCAGGGAGTGGTGGATGATGACCTAAACGAGTCCAAACACGCAGAAGTCAGCAGAGCTGGAGCCTCCCTCCTTCATTTCCGTCCTGAAACTGTCTCAGTTCCCTAAACTTTAAACTCTCCCGTTTTTTTTAGGAAGTCTTTCTTTTGGTTGTTCTGTTTTGTCTCTTTTCTTTTACTAACGCCATCCTCTTCCCGTTGTCCTCCTTTATCAGCTATTTGTAATTCTGGCATCATCTTAGTGTTTACTCCCTTTTGCCTTTCACTTGTATACCATACAGTAAATGCTTCCTTTCCTCCCCATGGCCTATCTTCCATCCACCCCCGTGTGTTACTCCCTCGGTTCCTCCCTCATTACTCCGTCTTCATTTCAGTGCAATATTGTGAGCCGTCTAATAATTTCTTGGCTCTGGTGTGTTTCCTTTTTTCTCCCTCTGCTTCTTTATCCCTTCCCCTCTGACCTTACAGCCTGGGAGCTGAGCTCGGATCCTGTTCTCCACGCCTGTCTCTCTGACAGGAATGTGCTGTTTGTACATAAACACAACAAAAGGACTGATAAGAACGTGTCTCCACAAGGACAAGGCTTTATGACTTCTAACACAACACTGCTGGGGCATCTGGGAGACGGGAATACTCATTAAATTCTCAGTTTGGTTCAGGGGAATTCCTGAAGAAAAATCTCGAAGAAAAAGGTTTTAGTACATAAAAAGCAGAAACGGACAGTGAGTAAATTAAAGCTTTGTTTCCACTAAATGCTAATCACATTGCAATATCTGGGATGCTTATCGAATGATTACTTGGGGGGGGGGGGGGGGGGGGGGGGGGGGGGGGAGGCCAGATTTACTTTTTTCAACATAATTTTCCAAACTTTAACTAGCACATTATGTGATTTTATATATATTGTATCATCAAGGTAACGTGAGTCAAGACACCATATTTAAGACTTTCTTTTGCTGTGTTTGGATAGAAACCTGGAAGCTATCACAAATGTATTGCTTGTTGAAAAAAGAATAACAGTGCTACATGATGACATAAATGATGACATAGTTACAGTAAATCACCCAACAGCCCCAAACTCCTTAAAAAAATGACTTCTAATATCAGGTCACTGCAGTTTTTCGTGATGACTGGTGTTTTTGCATGTGGTTAGTGGTTTAAAGACTCCCAGTTTGACTCCAAATACCAGTAATGTGATTATGAGTGATTGTTCAAGTGTGACATTATGTGAAAGTTATTTGGTTTTTAATTTTCCTTATGCACACTTTGAAGATTAGACAAACAGCCCTTACCCGTCAATGATTGACCAGAGCGACTGAGCAGTTACTGCTTAGTCATAGCCAAATGGGACGGGTGGGGACGTGCCGGTCTCCATGGAAACAGGACGTAGCAGGTGATTCATTGACAAAAATGGACAAGCTGTCAGCTTCTGTACAAAATAGGAAATGTTGCTCGCTGCTGCAAACATACCGCCTATTCTCTTGTAGATAGACTTAACATCCCCAGGATCTCGTTCCCCCAGTGCTCAAATCACCCCATTACTGCATTACATAACTGTCTGAATGCATGCAAATACACACAGCTAGGCCACACAATAGCTGCTCTTTCTTTTACCGCTATGCTGAATCTAACAGGGCATTATAATATAGGCTACATGGTGGATGAATGTCTGCTTTTGATGTGCAGACATGCCGGTTTATTGAACTTTTCACTGTCTTTTTGTTTTTCAAAGCACCAGATGGGGCAGAAGGGGGCAGTGTGGTGCAGGTGTTTGCTGCACAGGTAGATGCTGCAGGTTAAGAATCAGGTGAGGGACATGACTGTCTACCCTACTTTGATCTTTCCTCGCCTTTGCTTCCCTCTCCTCAGTGTGGCTTTTCTGCCCTTTACTGTCTAAAGTTTGCCTTCACTCCTTGTTTGTATGGGGTTTCTCTCTCTCTCTCTCTGTGTGTGTGTGTGTGTGTGTGTGTGTGTGTGTGTGTGTGTGTGTGTGTGTGTGTGTGTGTGTGTGTGCGTGCGTGCGTGTGTGTGTGTGTGTGTGTGTGTGTGTGTGTGTGTGTGTGTGTGTGTGTGTGTGTGTAAGAGAGAGACAGAGAGAGAGACATCCAGTGGAGAACAGAAACTACATCTGTGGGAAATTGAAAGTGTGTAAGTGTGTAAGTGTGTGGCTGTCAGGAATTGGCATTCTTATCAGCACCAGGGGAGCAAGCAACATTAAAGGCGTTGTGACTGGTGTCCAAAACAATGCCTTATAGAGAAAATAAACTCTGGAATACCACATGCCGACTTTTAAAAAAGCCCAACTGGTATCGCAATGCAGCATACTGAGTACGTAGGAAATAACAGGTCTGGCGTACCCCTCCCTGTTCTATTATAGCTGACTCTGCTACCTTTACCTCACTTTGCTTGAAGCTTTTGGGAACTCTTTTACAACTCTTTGTCAAGCACTTCTTCTTCTTCTTTCTGCTTTTTCTTTAGTTCTTTTCTCTTCACTGTGTCCAGTTAGAGTAAACACTTCATCTTTTGCAGTCAGCAGCAATTTCTCCCAGTCTGATCTCTGTGTATTTTCCCTGAAGCAATACTCTGCTGCTTAACCCGTTTACCTGGTTCACATTTTTCTTTGAAACTAAAAGTGAGCTGAACTCTCTGCCTAGAAAGGGAAGTAGACTCAGTAGATCTATGAGGTGTATTGCGGCACACCTTGGACAAAAATCAGGAGTGTGATAAATTGTTAGAAGGAGATTGGTCGAAGGAGATGGAGGTAATATTGTAATTTAATGGGTTTATCAGCCCCATAGAGCCCACATCTCTGACGTAAGATTTTTTTCTTGAAATTGTTGAATCACAAATCCACACACTGTATTTAAAATATGGACATATATCAAATGAGCTTAAACGTGACTCTGCATGTTTAAGTTTTTCTTTTTCCAGCTGAAAGTTACCATAGTTGAACGAGAAGGTGGATTTCTAATTTGTCAGCTAATGGTAGGAAGCTTGGTTAGCAAGCTACATCTATGAAATGTACAACTGCAACACACAGGTTAAGTGACGGGTTAGAGTTTCACTCACTAAAACTGAAGCACAAACTTACTGGATGGCCTCTTCCTGACAATAGGTGACATCATATTTCGGATAGTTCTTTGAAACTTCTCTGAAATGCACCATCCCTTCAAATGTGGTGGTCTCTGTGGCACAATCAGTTAGCGTGTTCGGCTGTTAAACGACAGGTTGGTGGCTCGGTCCCACCCAGGGACGGTCTGTCTTGCAGCTGGATGGTGGGACTACACACCTTTGGAGCAGGAGTCGCAAGTTTGATTCCCACCTGGTATCCAGTAAGTGTTGGCCAAAGCCCTGCAATGCCGCAGTTATGTCTGCAGTTCGGACACAAGCATTTCACTACATGTTCAATATATGGTGTATGTGACAAATAAAATTTGTATTTTACATGGTAGAGATCTTTGATTCAATGACTCAGAATAGCAGAGGGGCGCATCCTCCCACTATTTTCAACCAATGACTTCAGACTGTCATATAAGGGTACTAAATACTAGCGTAACAATTGTGATCAAACCTTGCTGTCAGTAAGTGTCACTACCCTGTCGGAATTCATGCAGATGCTCCCAGACTTCCACACTCATCTGTTCCTGAAGCAGGTCTGTAACCAGCCATCGTTGCTGTAAAGCTGTACAAAGAAAAGAAAAGACAAAAACAACAAACAAACCCACAAGCATTAAATTACACAGGGTACCTGCAGTTTATATAATACTGGTTGAAGAATGTTCCTGCAGGCAAAGATCCTCCTGAAAAAAAAATCAGCGATGCAAGTTAAATGCCTATCCATCACTCAATACCCTCAGGGAGGCATTGGAGAGTCACAGAATCATTTTACAGCAGGGCAGCAAACCTGAACTTCCAGCTAGAGTCATGAAAACTACATTACATTTCGAGTCAAATTTAAATTTATCAGCTCATACTAACATGCTCATTCTCCTTTGAGGTGCTATTACCAAGCTTGGATCACTTTCAGGGTCCTGTTCTCTCACTTTTTAGGACCCGCTCATGATTTCAGCTTGCTCCAAATGCACACATTATGTTTTGTGTCTAGGTTCATCGTTAGTGATTAGTCTCATCCAAATAATAAGACATCTGAGGGAGAAAAAAAACAGAAAAATACATTTGAATTGTGGCAAACGCCACCAAGCACACATTAAGTGAAAGAAGTTTTGTGGCCACACCCACACAACAGTCGCTCCTTCCCTGCCTATTAGTCTGTGACTTTATTGTCGGCAGAAAAAAAGACCCAGTGGATGAGATCCAAGTGCAAGTTAAAATGGGACTTCTAGGGTAAGAATGAATACACCGATTAAATAAAAACTGCAGTTGATACTAGAGGTGGTCCAGAGGTGCACAACTAGTTCACTAAGAAGTGAACAAGTGAAGAAGTGAAACTTCGGTAAAGTTTCTGCTTCTAATAACAAGATCAAGAAATGATTTTTCCATCACACTTACTGTTGTGAAAGGTTGTAAGATCCCCCAACCTTTACTATTTACAACCAATGTGGGGATCTAGTATAAAGAACGCACAAAGGAGCTTGACTTTGCATCTATTTTCATGAGCCAACTGGCTAATGCTAAAGCTTGTTTGTGTGTGTGCGTGTGTGCATGTATCCGAAAATAAGAGATGACTCACTACTTATGCAATAGAATAAAAAGTAGGAATAGTATCCATGGTATGAATATGGCTTTTTATGGCCGGTGAACAAAAGAATTGTCACCTGCAGCACTAAATATGGATTCACCAGCTTTTGGTATACTGATGCTTTTGACTTTGTTACATTAAAAACCAGCAAGTATTAAAATGCAATAGAAACTGTCCAATATGACTCTATTTATTTGAATATTTTTCAACTTTCTGTCATTTTCTTACCTTGACTACTGAGCATGTATCTTGACATTTGTTAACCATCCTGCTTTTATATGAATTAATACAAACCTCGCTATAAAAGTCTCACAACTGGAATCCGAAAAAGATCCGATTTTGAGCTATTTTACAGTCACGGTGTTGATGGTTGCCAAACACCGTTGCAACAGTCATGTTTAGTTTATGCATACGTCACCTCAACAAACGCTAATATTTTTTCAGATAAGGCTGAAATGCAAAGTTGTGAAATGCGCTTTTGTGTTATCATGGCAGAGTCTGAGGGTGTGAACACAGGCCAGGTGTAGACCCATATCAATAATTTACACTGTCAGTGGAAGGATCACAATGGGTATTGAAGCATCAGCAGTTGTCATGTGACTGTGTACACAGCGCCTCACAAACCCTCTGACACACAGAAGTGTGCACACACACACACACACACACACACACACACACACACACACACACACACACACACACACACACACTGTTTATCTTTTCATCGCTGCATAGTCCTTATTATTTTTGTAGATGGGATGATTACTTGTGTCAGTAACTTGAAATCCAACGAATGCAAGCGAGACTGTGCAAATCAGCTGCTGATTTCAAGGCCTGGATGGAGACTCGTGAAAGTTACATAATTCTATTACACAACTAATCCAGCCTCTTGTGTGGCCCCTCAAACTCTTAGCTGCATGCACTGATGCTGACTCTAAACAAAATTCCACTCCCCTTCCTTCACGTCACTCAACTTGGTATCAGGAAATCTGAACCATGAATACAGTGTGTTGCACATCTTTGGTATGCAAGACAGCACAGATAGGATAGAAGTATCATCAAAGCGCTGAGCGCTGATACTAATACAAAGTCTTCCTTGCACATCAGTAAGCTCACAGGAACTTGTTTATTTCTTCAGACATTACAGTTAGTTTTCCATCAGACTGGGCCCAATAAGAAAACACCAAGAGTTGCTTAGCAGAAATGAACACCACACAAAATATAACGATTTAAAAATTCAAATTCAAATTCAAATTTTATTTGTCACGTACACAGTCATACACAGTACGATATGCAGTGAAATGCTTGGACAACTGCTCATGACCTAAAGAAAAAAAAAGGCTATGAATAAGATAGGAAATAAATATGAAAAATTAAAAAGGGTCAATTTAACTAGGAAGGAATAAAATATAAATTAAGGTTAAAAATGAAATAACTGTACAACACAAATTAGAATGAAGGGTAAATTTAACTGGGAAAGAATAAGATAAAATATATAAATTAAAGTTGAAAATAAAATAACTGTACAACAAAATACACAATACACAGTATAGAACTATATAAGAATGTATGAAGAAATATAAATAAATATATACACAATAACAGCAGCTGTACAAGTATTAACCGGAAATGAAGAATATAGTGACCAGTGTTGCGCAATCCACATTATGTCTTGTGCAGTGCAAATATGCTTAAAGTGATTTAAGTGATGAAGTGAAAACAATGTCCAGAATGTCCAGTGTGTGTGTAAGAACTGTATGTGTGGGTCAGTACTGTGTGGTGGTGTGATTGAGAGACCGTATCGCCTAATACTTTAAAACATAGTTTTACTTCTAAAACCAAACAAACAGGGATTTCATCTGTCTGACACAAACATAAATATTCAGCGTTCATCATTTGTCTTTGTTTCCTGTCTAGTGTTTGAGTTTTGTGTCCCTGAGTTTCCGTGTTTTTGTCTCCTTCTGTTTTGTCTGCGTGTCCGTTTCCCTGACTTCCCTGTTTTCGCCTTACATTTATTTTGGTACTGACTTTATTCATTTACCTCAGCTGTTTGTATGTCCTCCGGTTTTCCTGTTTTGTGCGTGTCTGCCTCACCAAGTTCACCTGTGTATATGGTCTAATTTCGCTCTTTTTCAGTTGTCATTTATTTCCCCTTCTGTTCTTTTTGTTCATGCTTAGATATCCCTTTTGCATCATTGTTTTGTTTCAACGTTACACTGTGTGTATTTCCCGTCTTTATGCTGTATTTTGTGCTGGTTGGTTCTGGTTGTCTTGATATGTATGAGAGCAGTGAGACTTCACTCACTTCACTTCTCCACTAACTTTATTCTGACTGCACTGATGATAATAAAAATGTGGGAGCTTAGCTGGTGACTCTGAGGAGCCTTAAATCATGATATTTTTTACTTGTAAAATAATAAGAGCATTAACTGCATTTAAAGTTTTGTAACAAAAACCATTTAATAATGGACCAGAGTGTTGGTGGTGTCTTTTTCCTGGCTGTAAATCTTCGAAGACTCTTTTGTTATTTGCAATTTCTGCCTCAACACTGATCCCGTTAACAAAGGTATCCAGTGCTACATCACCCCTGAAGATTGAATCATGTGATGGACAACATGATCGCTCCCCAGACATGAACCCACAGTAAATTTAGTTTGAAATCAACAGTGTGACACAAGAGGGAGTTTTGGTCTGTGATATTTTGTTATTTATTTAATTATTATTGGCAATAACTACTGTAAAAATCTAATGGAAATTGTAGAAACCACATTTTTTGCCAACACAAGTCTTCAAGAAAGCAAAGGGAAAATCATTTCTCTGACTCTCAATTAATATACACATTCACAAACACAGGAGCTGTCCTTGTTAGCACAGACTTTTGGGTCTTTAAGGCTAATTTAAATGTTAATGCTTAACATAACAGTGTCATGAACATGGAGTCGCTTAAACTAATTTCTGTTCAGGCCACGCCCCTAACCCTAGGACCCACAAAATGAAGTCTTACATCAGGACTGTCCCGACAGGGTTCTAGAAAAGGTCCCAAAAACATGCGCAGCCACATATTTTCTGTTGCTGGTAATTCAGTGTTGACACAGTTCATGCAGAATAGCAACAAACCTAAATGTGTGGGTGTGTCTAATTTCAGCCAGTGTGACCGGATGTGGCAGGTTATACACGCAGACCTCGACTAACTGGGCGGAGAAGAGGACAACATTGCTTTCTTGTATTAGTCTGGTCAAGCACTGTTGTGTGTGTGCATGTGACCTCAGGTGCATGCATGCTTGAGTGTGGGATTTGCACATGTGAAGTTAAAAGAATGGGACTGACTTCAAAGACAGTTTGCTTGTTGTAACAAACTGACATCCCCTAACACTATGTGCTCTCTAGCACATCGTACAGACCACTCCCTGACAGCCACTCTCATTCTGGGTCAGGCCACTCATGATTCACTCCACATGTCTGAGTAAAAGAGTAACTAAGTAACTGAACCAGGTGTGGTAGCTCATATTTATGTAATAATTGACAAAACATAATATGAAAACAAAAACAATAATAATCAGGACAATAGAATCAATTACATGAGTAACAGACTGTCGTTGGTGCTTTTGTTTGATTATTAAAGGCAAAATCCGCTAATAAAACCTGACAAATCCTAATTTGTCAGTGACATAAACGTGTTTAATCACCTAAAATCTCACTTTATGTTGTGCAATTATGACATGAATGCACTCCACCAACACAGGCCTTCAAGGGCAAATACATCCTAGAGATCCCAAAAAAACAGTTTTCAAAGGTACCTGTGCTTTTCTGTCCGAAGCTTTGACCCTGTAGGCAGAAAGTTAATTTGGCAAGTCCCTTCAGGATAAAGTACCTCCTTTTCAGCAAGCTTCTCAGAGCAGGATTATGGGTTGCAGACAGAAGGCAAGTGAGGAATTGGACACCTCACATTCTTCCCCGAAACCCATAAATCAGGCTCTTCCTCCACACTGACGGTCTTGTTTGGCTCAGACTCGCTTTTTTTCTATCACACTTTTACTTTATTCCACTCCCAGTGCTTATCCCATAATCCCATGCTTGTATTATCCACCTCACTGTTTGCATGAGAGACAGTTTGTGACGTGCTTAGTGCTCGCTCTCGCTCTCGCTCTCTCTGCCTACCACACTTCCTACTCTGCTGCTCTCTTTTAACTACTTTCTGCTTGTGGCACTCTGTGGCAGCCCCTTTACTTCAAACGAAAAAAAAAATCCAGCATTTTGACACAGCCCCCCACCCCCGCCGCCCATGCCACTCCTACTTTGCAGAGTGGTAGACGTGACGATTGAAACCACTCTCATATCTGTGGTAAATATGGACGGAGATATGGAGGAGTGCTTACTTTAAGCCAAAGATTAAACCAACTAGGATAGCTTTTTTTAAATTCTTACCAATGTAAAAGGAAGTGTGAATTAAATAAAATGTGATTAAATGTCTGCACATTCATTAGGACTGCAACAGATGGGCATTCCTGATGTTACATCCCCAACCCAGTTATTCTGTTTTTCACATGAAGTCTTTCAGAGGTAGGGTGTATAACCCTAAATGTCCAATTACACCTTTAATTCTATTTGTTCCCAAGCTAACAACAACATGCTATTTTAAAATGACTATACTTTGCTTGACCTTGGTGGAAGGCAGTTGTTTCTTCTAGTACTTGTTATCTAAGAAAGCTTTTCTTTCCACCTTCCATGCCCATCACTCACCAGCGTCTTGTTGCCATACCAATCTCTCCTGCCGTTCTGCAAATCGCCTTCCTTTCCTTATCTGCACTCCTTCACCCTTCAGCAGTAACTCCCTTCCATTCCTGGCAACATTTACACCCATTTCTTGTCTTCCTTTGCTCCATTTGCCCATTTTGCTGCATTCCGATCCTCTGCCATCATACCTGCCTTTCACACGGGCAAGTTCCCCTCTCTGCAGTAAACCAAATTTTGAACAAAGACTCTTTGGTGCCTCTTTGGGCTCCTTGTATGCTGTTCCCAGCTACTGCACAGAGAGGTAGAGTGTAAACAGTCAATTGCCAGTAAACTTGGTTTATTTGCATATTTGGGAGAATTTTGGAGCACGCTCATTCAGCTTACTGTGTCCATTCTAACGTTTAGATTTAGTTTGGGGGCTCACTTTAATTGGTGCATAAGCCCACTGCCAAAGTGTGCAAACATTGGTGCAGAGGGCAGGCTCAGAACATTATCCGTTCCACATATAATAGCCCTTTATGAGTCATTCGTGGTCAGGACAGGAAGCACAGATGCAGATTTGAGGCTTAGATTTGGAGATGTTCACTTGATTTTTTTCTCTGCCACTTCTTTTTTCTCTTCCTCACCAAAAAGTAGCCATGAGGGAGTGAGTCACGTAAGCTTTATTTCCCTTCCGTGAGTGCCTGCTGTTTAACTGCGCCATTGTGTTTCTCTTTTATTGTTCTCCGCTCATCGTGCCAACGTACAATTTGGCTTACTTTGGAAGGTGTTAAAAGTGTAATTGCATAACCACATTTCAAGTTATGTTTTTGGAGATGAATGCTCTACGTTTTTTAATGCCTGGGAAAGTGCCGGCAGTGTTTTCCAAATACTGACTGAATTCCGATGTTTGAATGATAAAGCCGGGATCATAGAGGGTAAAAAAAATCATTCAGCTCTTTGCGGCAAACACTCCGAAGGCCTAACGCTTACGGTTTGAGACAGCTACCGCTGCACACACAGATTGCTGGTGTTCATCTTCTTACTATACCTATGACAAAATGACACACCTTAGCATGAGGACAGTAGCTGTCGGATTACCATTCTCCCCTCTGTTTATGTCGCCGATCGCCTTTATTATACCAGGCGGTATATATTATGTATCACAAAGTGAATTAAAATCACCTATTAAATGTCCGATTTTCCAGCTGTCACTTGGAAAGTCTTTAGCTTTCCATACAGTCATGTTAAATTCCTCACACTGCATCAAGCAAACACAATCGTCCTCAGAGTTATGCAACAGTTATGTTTTGGACTGAATTATTTGCTGCTGACTTTGAAGCACATACCTGAAATAAAGCCTCACTCTCTGTTTCCCCTGAATGCCCCTCTGCAGCTTTGTGCTTTTATGGTGAACAGACTCCGAGCTCTCCTTGACCTTTTTGTCATGTTTTTTCTCTTTTAGCTGTTATCTGCTCTGTCAGGGAGGAGCGCCTGTCACAAAGAATGCCTCAGCAACCTGATACTCAATCTTTGTAGTTTTAGAAGACTGCACATCCACATTGTCACAATCGAGCATCTTGCCTTTTCCCCCCATGGATCATCACAGGCCCACTCTACATTCCTTTGCAGTCTTAACCACAGGAAAAATTCACAGAGTCAGCACTTGCGTCTTTTTTAAGGCACTTTTAGCTTTAGATGTTTTCTATTTGCTGTTTGAAGTTTTTAGCTTTTTAATCCAGGACCAGTCTTACTCTTTCAAGCATACTTAATCATAATGAGCCTTTACTTTTATATTCCTGCTCAAGGTCACCGCTGGTCTTTATATAAATCTTAATATGTTTTATTTTTCTTCCTGTTAGCTACACCGACCCTTCCATTTACATTATGAATCTGTGTATTTTAGATTATGTATTTTGCAAAATACAATTACAAAAACATATAAACTAAATTTGTAAACTAATGTATGTGTAAGATAGTCTCATCTGTACAGATCATATTTAATAGCACTGACTTAAATATTTTTTTTTATTAATGAACTGTTTATAGAGACACATAAAGAACACTATCATAACAGTATAAAGTCAACCAAACAGCTGACAGTACCTTATTTTTGCAAACTCTTGATTTAGTTACAGTGTTACAGTGTATTACATAGTAAGTCATAATCCAAACATTATGTGTCCAGTGTTTGTGGCTTTGTGACTGTATTAAAGTTGTGTATTGTATGTAGGTAACTTTTAGGAATTTACAAAGGAAGGTAAAAGAAAACAGAAACATTTCAGGCTAGTCTTTCCTCTTAGATTAGTTTAATGACAGCTAAACAAATAAAAGCTGATTTAATTCAGCCTAAAAAGTAGGCTACATTATCCCCAGGTAAATTAAGAGTCTTGCTTCCATGGCAATTATCATTCATGAACACAAGCCATTGTCTCAAACTTGCAAAAAAGAAGCCTGATTGAACAATATTGTTAAACTAGCGTTTGATAACAATATTGTGCTACAAATAATGAGAAGTGTGAGGATGTCCTTTGTTTCACTTTTCTAAGGAAAAACTCATGACCAGCCGTTACAGACTGCAGGTCTCTCTAAAGCTCTTCAGGCCTTTTTTAGTTTGAAAAAAGTATTCAATTACTTTTAATTTGATTCAATTTGGGGCAAATATTTTGTACTTTAGACAGCTTTGTGTAGTGGATAAATGTAGCCTATCTGTCTCGTGTCTGTTAGACTGATCTAATCACGATCCAGCTTCTCATACTGGCAGACAACCTAGTGCCTGCTTTAAAGCTTCTACACTATGCAAATGTTGGAAATGCATGCAACATGCATGATTAGAGAAATGAGCATAGGAAATAAATGTCCTAATTAATAAATGTCCTAATTTTGGTTAAAATCAGGGCATTTCAATGGAGGTGACGCTGCCTGCAAAGTACAAAAGATAAGACACGGTCAAATTGTTTTGTAACTCCTTTCTCACCCATGCCATCTACATTAGGTGGCCTTGATTTGGTCTTTAAACCTAAATTACCCACATTACACCAGCGTGAAGAGGGCTTCAATCAGCAGCCAAACATTAGAGTAGGCTCAGGTTAAACAGTGCAATCATGCTGAGGATATCATACACTTTGTTGTGTGTTTAAACACAGGCACAGACACACCCAGCTGCCTAGTTTAAGGCCAAAGCAAACAAGGACTGAAACTGCACGCGCACACACACACACACACACACACACACACACACACACACACACACACACACACACACACACACAGCTTTTTTTTAATGGTTTATTTAATGACAGAAGAAGGGATAGAAAATAAGACAAGTAAGACAAGAAAAGGCACGCCTGAAAACCCCCGACTCTGACATGCTAGGTATATTTTCATGTTTCCCACTCATACACCCATTCGCCTGTGACAGACCCACCCAGTTAATCCAACCTCACATAAAAGTAAGTGAAAAAAAATCCACTGAACCTGAGCTCAGCAACCCAGTGAAGGCTGCCTGGAGAGTAATGTTACACAAAATCCTTGGCTGTTACCGGTACATCCTTGTCTCACACAACTTGTTCTGACGCTAATCCCTTTCTTTGTACTAAACAGGCTGTTATAATTAAACTGCATTCTTGCTTGTTGCGTATTAATGAAGGCTCAAGGAATGGATTTATGTGATGCAGATAATGCTTGCTGAAATTCACTTTACTACTTAACATTAAAACTAAATTTTGGATGGTTTTTTGTTTTGCATTGGGGACAGGCAACACAGAGCTACTGTAGGTGATGACATGGACTTGCTGGAGTGACTCATAGTCACACTGTTGTAAATATTAGACTTAAGAAAGCGATAAATCAATGAAGCCAGCAGGATAAAACATAAGACAAAGGACATGGATAATGGTTTAACCATTCCTCTGTGGTTTTTAGTTTGAAAGTGAATATACTGGTATTTATCACGCGATGGGTTGCGAGACGGAAGTGAAAGAGGTGGAGCTAAAGTAGGTGAAGAGGAAGACGTTTCACTCCTTGTGTGTTGCTACGGTCTCCCTAGAAACACACTGTAGCGGCTCGCTTCCTTTTTTATCTGCGTTTTGACAGCTGCAGATAGTGACCGATATCTATGTAACTGTGACACGTCATAAACTAGCAAATGTTTCAGATGCGCTCTGTATGAGTGACGGTGTTCCTTTAAGGGCATTTCTGAGGAGGATGGTAGTATGGTTTGTGTAACTGTTTGTGCAACATGGCAACTTTAAATCAGGAAATGATATTGAGGTCAGGTTGCTTTTTGCACGAAATTACTGAGTATAGTGCAACATCAAACAAGATGAGTCATTTGCACGCTTTTAGACTGCCGTAGAAAAGAAGTAGTTACAAGAATCCGAAAGAGGGCTGGTTTCTCCGAGCCCCCTCGGTACTGGACTAAAAACTTACCAACAAACAGTAACATCTGGCTTTTGCCGTCAGTGATAAAGTGTACAGTCAATATTAATCCCTCCAACTCTGCTGGAGATCACGGGTATTCATTAAATCCAGCTCCAACTGGCACTGATGGAAACATGATACCCGGCTGGCTTGGAAGCACATTATTTTTGTTCATTAGTGTTGCATCGAACTACTCCAACTTGTACGTACTTTTCTCATATGTGAACACGCATTCCTGTTCTTCCATCCATAGGTTTCACCAAACCTCTATAACATTTTGTCATTGTGCTGTGACATGAGGATGAGCTACAGTTGGAGTTTTATCAGCCTGATAAATACCACTTGTTGGGGTAAGTGTCATTTATCGCTACCAGGCTCTAATACCCTTTGCTGAGAATTCCCACAGGAGCCCAAAACAGTCTCTTTTCCAGGCTTGACGCCAATGTTTTTCCTGTTACTTTCCTTTTCCACGCTGATTTTCAGCACCGCTGAGCCTTTTTGGATGTAAAGCTCTGGCCTTTCAGACACACTGTAGGCATTGTTCTGGGGCTCCATAGAGATGGTCATATTTCAGTTTATGATGCAAGGGAGAGTTGCACTTTCAGTACCAAAGCAAAACATGTACAGGATTTGCAGCAAAGTACAAAAAGCAACCCATGCCCCCCACCCCCCAAAAAACAACAACAAAACAACAACAACAACAAACAAAAAATAACCAAAAAAAAAACGGTAGTTATCAGAGTTACTGCCACAAAGCTGTCGAGTTTCAAATGTTTGAGGTCTCTGTGGCTAAGGTAAAGTAGCATTATCACACCTCCTACATCAACATGAAGCTGTTGCTGTCGTCAAACCAAACTGACCTTTGGCTTGGCCGTGTCTTCTGTTGCTAAACCATTCATTCCATCCAAGTAAGTAATCAATTTATCAGCGAGTGCGCCCTACGAAGTAGTCAAAGCAGTTATAGTTGGTCATCATAGGCCTTGGTTATTTAACTGGACACATAAAGGTTGTGTGGTGAGCCGAGTGAAACCAGCATGTATAGTTCCCTGTCCGAAGTATCAAAACCTCATTAACAGTCTTACTGATATTTGTAGCCATGCCAACAACTAAGAGTCTTAAACAAGAGAGTGCTGTGTGGTCTGTCTATAAAAGGTAGAAACTGCAGTTCGTGGTTGTTTGCACTGAATTTTCTCTCTAAGGTGTTAAAGTATAATGCATTGCTGAAAGTATGATGAATTTATAATGCACAACACCATGAAGCATGTTCCTCATTGCACTCCTGAACTGATGCGGCATCTTTGGTTTTTTTAAGAATGTGAGGTATTCCAGGGCAGCCTGCTTTAGTATCTGTGTTATAGCCGGAGAGCCAAAGACACAGACAGACACTGACACAGAAGTAGTCAGTGAGTGAATTAAATCAGGTGTATCATGTGTTTATATACGCTGTGTACAATGTTTGATCCTGCCTCATAATACAATTTTTTATTCGATATTTTATTGTGCTGTTATAAAGCCGGAGGCTCCAGCTTGAATTACCCAGACACTAAAAAAAATCCTTTATCACACAGTCATGCAGTCAGCTTATTGAGTCATAGCCTTGGAAGTTTAGATAATTCTGTCGGTGAAAACTCGGACGGCATGTTATTCTAAAACATCCTGAAACGGAAACAGAGTTGTTGTTGTGTCAGCTGGTAAATATGTAAACCAAAGGTTGTAAATGGAGTGTAATTTCAGAGAGACATATCAAAATAAAAGTAAGTGAAATGAAAAAGAGATTCAGCTGCTGTCTGTTTTCTTTTGTTTTTCTTCCCACACTTCTCCTCTGATATTTGCCAATATAAAAATGAATTAAAATGTACCATTTAAAGCTTTATAGATGACTTGATTATATATAACAGTTGTTCAAAGGCATTTTGACAACTATATATAACCCTGCAGGTTTTAGTGAATTTCCTGAATTACCTCCCCCCTCCTTCACAAACACCACAGCTTGTTGGTCTCTTCTCTTAATTTACACTAGACCCTGATCATAGCCAGTAAATAAATTGAATATAATATAAAAAGTCCCTGTGCTTATACATTATTTATCTTTATATATTATATACAAAACATTAAATTTGATAAGTGAAGGCTTAAATGCCTTGACACATTGGTGCGACTGTGTGACAATTTCAAACTTAGCTTAAAATATAGATAAATAAAAAACGGATTAACAAAAAGGTCCTATGAAAAGGTAATAATACCAAGTTGCATAACACTTAGCTATCCTTCCTTTATACTGTTTCCATCATATAGACAGACCACGTGCCCACACTCTTACCCTCAGAGAACGAGGTTTACAGCTTTGACTGAAGCCTGCTCGCTACTCTTGACTGTTACAAAAGACAGATCATTCATTGGCTTTAATCACTGAAAATCTTCATGTCTGACTTACAAATCTGTCCATTCCATGTGAGTAACTGAAACCACACAAGTAAAAACAAGGGAGACTATTGTAAGCAGCACTATGATTGGAAACAGATTTATCACAAGCAGTTTTGGCTACTTACACTTAGTTTGGAAAAAAAAAAAAAAAAACCCGAG
Source organism: Astatotilapia calliptera (assembly GCF_964374335.1). Taxonomy (NCBI): domain Eukaryota; kingdom Metazoa; phylum Chordata; class Actinopteri; order Cichliformes; family Cichlidae; genus Astatotilapia; species Astatotilapia calliptera. Next base: position 22,823,080 of record NC_137441.1, read on the forward strand.
GGATTCTTAATTGGGTCCTTGCAAAAAAAAAAGAAAGAAAGAAAGAAAAGAAAAGAAAAAAGCATCCATAGACTTCCGTTTCCATTTTGCAGCCCTGTCAAAGTTTATTTATTTTTGCATTGTTCCACAGTCTGTGGGGACTGTTTGGGTTTATCTCTCAGTTTCGATTTTTCTAAAAAAAAAAAGAAGCAGTGAACAGTCAGGCTTAAGGAATGACCCTCGGTACATTAGCATGAGGTCTACGTGAATGAGTCCAGTAAATTGACAGGAACACGGGAGACTGCAACTGTCTGTGACACATGCTGCAGTTTCCACAAATACCCAAGTTCCATACAGTGTGCAATTACACATTGTATGCTTCTGTGTATCTCCGTACCCATGGCAACCACACTATTTCCATGGCAGTCACATATACATCTGACAAAGTCATCACTACGCTGTGGTAAACCCCGTTGCCATAGCGATTGTGGGTGTGGCGTTGGGTGGGGGTAAGGGTGGTGGGTGGGGCAATACAGAGATCACACGAGGACACACATCAGAGGAACATGTGGTCTGTGTGTGTGCAAGCGTGTGTGTGTGTGGATAGAAACAGCAGACAGATGCATATCCGACTGATATAAATAAGAGGAAAAGGTTTCTACACACACGCTGCAAATAAAATTAAGCCTTTGTTTTATAAATCAGGAAATTCTGCTGTTCAAAAAGGGAGGAAGAAGAGCGAAAGAGACAGAAACTCAAATAAGCCATCCAGTTTTCTGTGGGCAATAGTAAACTGGGCACAAGGCCACTGAGTTGAGTAGGACCAGGTTTTTCCATGGAACATGTTGGGTTTCTTACTTCTCTCCTCCCCTTCTCCTCCTCAGTTTTTCTGTCCAAGCTTTATTTAATTTGTTCAAACGGCTGTGAGAGAGTTATAAAAATAACACAGGAGTATGTTCTGCTGTGCAGTGAGGCACATCAGTAGTGTCTCAATAGATGTTTAAGCCTAAAAACTCAAGGGCTAGTATAAAGTTACTGAATTACCAACATGTATTTTCTTTGCCAGTAGGAATGTTCATATTTCATATCTGTAATAGAGCACTACACTTTCCCTGTAATCACAGTTGTGACTAATGGGGTTTTAACCAAGGCATGCAAACAACTGAAAACAGGAAAAAATGATGACTAAAAAAACCTACAGATGAGCAAAATGATAAGAAAGAGATGCAAAAAGAAACTCAAGAGAGCTACAAAATGACACAAAATAACTACAAAGACAATGATTGACGACAAAAAGAAGCAGCTAACTTCAAAGAGGCTTAAAGCAGCTACAAAGACACAAAAACTGACTACGTGCACAAAATGACAATAATGATATACAACCAATGTCAAAGAAACCCAGAATTCTTTTTTTAAAACTAGTTATGTTATTACACTGTAATACTGCATGATGCCAAATATGGCCCAAAAACATATCACTTAATCTGTTTCTTAAACCTGTTTTGTTTGTTTGTTTATTGGATAGTAAAAAAGAAGGCAATCTATCGTATCTCCGTTTGTATGCTATTTTTGTGTTAGTACTGTTTATACACTATTTTGACTATCCACCATATCCAAATCTGGACAGACCTGCTGGTGCACTGGACAGGGTGTGTGTGTGTGTGTGTGTGTGTGGTGGAGGGCTTAGTTTTAATTCTGGTTAAATTTTCACTGTGCATCTATTTGAAGAAGAATTTAAGAGTCAGCCTGTTTTCAGCTTTCAACAGGTGTTAGTGATTACCTGCCTGAGCGTTACCCTGGTAACCACCGAGTTGTCATGCAGGAATCACAAACAGAACTCGGAATCCAAACTCGTGTTTGAGAAGGAATGACTGGCACGCTTGAAATAATAGGTCAAAGCCTGGTATGGAGGATGATTCTGGGGCTGTAGAAGGATTTACTGTGAGGGAGCAGAGCAGTGCTTCTACTGCACCTGTATACACTGAAAGCTACAGCACTAACCTGTTTCACTCTGGCTAACTACACAACAGATGTAGCTTGTCGTAGGCTACATGCACCTACTGCTGCCAGTCCCTCGTTCCTTCTCCCATTTTAATATCAACCCAAAAGGGGAGAATAACAAACAGAATGGGCAAAATCCTAATCCCAGTTATCTATTTTTATAGTTGCTCACTATTTTATTTTTTTCTAGTCCTTCCATGACCTAAAGGCCCTGATCACCATCTGAGTTTCAAATTTCATTAAAAAAAAAATCAGCAATGCATAAAGAACGTATTGTGTCTGATGGGACTCTTTCATGTTGTATTTACATGCTCCCCACTCATTCAGCCTTTTCACACCTGTTAGACAGGGTATTTATCAATGATATTTGGCTTGCTCCAACCTCTAACCAGCAGTAGGTGTGGTTTTTGTTCCTATTTGCGTTTGGCACACAACGCAGCACGCTTATGCCTTTATGCCTATGTGTGGCAAATAAATTATTTTGTGTTGCAACTGCACTGTGAATGACAAAGATTAATGGACCTCTTTAAGAGGTCGTTTGATTGGGGATAGCATAACTCCACATTTCTTCAGCCTTAACTATTCAACTAAAATTGGTGCAAAATTAACATCATTAACATTAACATCAACATTAATTACTTTAATCAAGGTGACATACTGGATTATGAGGGAACTGCAGCTTTGTTGGTAATGTAGCTCATCCTCATATCAGAAGATTGGAGGTTCATCCATCCTTCCATCCATTCTCTTCGTGTTATCCACTGATCTGGTACTTGACGACAGGGGGATTAAAAAAAAGAACCAAGCTCAGGAAGGGGCAAATCCCCAACTCCTCCACACTGAGGTAAACGATTTCATAGCTACGAATCAATCTACATTTGTGCATTTTACCATGTGCACCAGTTCTACCATGCACAAATGAGTGAATCCTGAGCATGTATCAATATTTAAAACTTTGGTCATATTCTGAAACAAACAAATGGCAGAAGAGGACAACTTTAACATTTAAATCTTGTACTAACTGGTTGCTTTCTAATGAAGGATTAGCATTACATGCACATTACAAACTACATAGCATGCATGCTTGTTGCCATTACATTACTGTGAAGAAAACTGCATGTGTTGACACTTTTTCCAAGAAAAATGACTCTGACAAGTTTTTGCCAAAGTCAGGATTTGTGGGTTAGAGTTAGCGTTATATCTATTATTACAAGTTATAACATGGAAAATACTGGTTTAATTGTGCAACAGATTATTGTGTGAAGGTTTGCAGTATGTCCTACAGTCCTGACACTTTATATTGTGGTTCACCTAAGTAGAACTGAAACATTGTTAATATTGTTACATTGGTGGTTTCCCTGCCTGACCCTCAGACTCTCTTGATCTGCAACCTTTGATGAGTCTGTGCACTTTGTCACTAGTTTCTTACTGTGCATACCTATCGAATCGGTCTGCAAACACTGGTTAAAACATACAGCTGACATACTTAAACATTTATTGCTTAGCAGGCTTGTGCTGCAAACTTCAGAGGCCCCTTTCTTTAGTTGTGTTAAGACCCCCCCACCCCCCGACTTTTCCAGAGGGAACTCAAGTGAAACAAACAGGTTTGTGCAGTCTGACAGGAAGGGTCCTGTTTAACAATTTATGGTATAGAAGGTTCAATTGGAAAACAATGTTCCCTGAAAACACAAAGGGTGGTTCAAAGTGCAGGGCGAGTGCAGGGTATCCTGTCAGGAAGGACTGGTGTGCATTAAGAGTGAAGACAAATCCTTCAGTTAAAATTCTGAAAAAGCCAAAAATCCAAAACCCAAAAGAGTTACGCAGTTGTTAAATTTGACTTTTAATGCTTTTAGTGGTGTAACTGTACTTAATGCATTTCGGTGACAAGTCACAAGTTCACCCTGTAATTTGTCCATCTTTTAAGATCTTGCAGGATGAGTAAGTTTCTCCTCCACCCTGTGTGTCCTTTAAGGTCAAGAGGCACATAGGGGCGAGAGTGTTACACCCATCAACATGACAGACTCTGTACCTGCCCACACACCAAAGTACCTTGTGACACACTTAGACACACCTTGTGAGAGCTGCGGGTTGATGTGACAGCAACGGGTCCTTTAATATGTTGTAAGTGTTGGTGTGAAGGTCCACCTCTCTGTGTTCTCATTCATCCCAGTGAATGCCTTAGTCCCAGTCAAACCAGAAAATCAGCTGCCTCAAAGGCATGTGATTAGCTGGCAGACACACGGTCAGTCTCAGGTTGTTGATGTTTTAATGACGGATGGTGAAAAAAACTTCAAGCATGTGCTGGTGATGATGAAAGCATCATTACATCTGGCTTAGGTGGACGGTGTGAATGACAGGCGTAGACTGAAACCATCTTTTCGTTAAGTATATAAAACTCAAAATCAGATAAACGTGTTGCAATTACAGTGCTTTACCAATATGGGAAGAGATGGAAGCCTTATGATCACCCTCTCTGTGAGGTTTTATTGCAAACAGGTATCTGCTGATGCTGACATTCTGTGCCTTTGTCTCATTTATCTCAGTGGAAGACTACACAAAGCGGAAATAGAAGAATCCTCTTTGTTTCAGGTGTCATGTGATTGAAGAAAGAGCAGTGCTAAAATCAGCCCACTCTGATGAAGAGGACACTGATCAAATTATAGCTACTCAAAGGGAGTAGGAGTGAAACTGAGGAGCAGTTTTAAAGTGATTACAGGAAAGCTGTAAACATCATTTTTACAAAGAAAGTTTTTTTTGTTTTTTGGACCAGATTCCGTTAAATTTAACATTTTACATGGTCCTTATGTAACAATCTCACATGGAAAAGTAATCCACTTATATTTAAAGTCAGTATTTTGGGTGTAAATACTTTTTTGAGTGTGGACAGAACATGAAGACTGATCCCTTTCAGTTGATCTGATACAGTTTAGTATCTCATCAAAAAGATAATAAAGATGCATGTAAAAACATCATTTAATATGCACCATGTATCGGGAATGTGCTTTAACAAAGCTTTAAGTATCCTTCATGAATAACTTTACTTAGCCAGTTTTTATAAGAATGCTAACAGCTATCAAACCATTAAATTGTCTCTGTTATATTTATTGATTTGTCTTAGTGTCAGTGCGTGCAATTTTGCATTTTTTTACCTTTTACCAAACAAATAAATGCCTACAACATCACCATGTGTTATACAGGAATCCTTCCTCATGCATGATTTTTATTAAATGATGATATGCTAATCAATTTAACACCAAAGGAAAGGAAAGGAAAACACAAGGAAAACATCACGTGGGCAGGTGTATAATGTTAAGAATATTTGCTGTAGAAAAACTCAATAACTGTCGACACCCTAGTTCTTTTAGTCAAGGTATCCCGCAAAACATTTGGTGGTTAAAACTGGAAAATTTAAATAAAATCAAACCTATGATGCTGAAAAAGCTTTGGAAGGAGGCAGGTGTTTGTCAGCCTGCAGCAACACAGAATGATGTGATTGTGCATGACCCCACTCAGTCACTTATATAATTATAGTGAAAATTGTACCAACTTGATACAGTTTCCTTATACTGCTGTTTGATTTTGTTGTTGTATTTAGTCACATGGAACCACTGAAAATGAGGATTTTCCTTCTGTCGGTTTTCCAGTGTTTTAAATAAATAAAATGATTCAAGTCATACGGCATCCCAACAAAGTTTCATAATTCATGTTGGAATTTACTGAAATTCAGTTTACTTCCAGACGGTCTGAGAGAAAACTGTGACTCACTCCTGTTGATTAAATCGACATCCTACGTGATTCATAATCTGCTGATACTATATGAGAACTATGATTTCACTGCTGTCATATGACGTACACAGAGCCCAACAGGAGTTCCCTCTTTAGTTTGTATTTGTCGCTTAACAGATTCACCAGCGTGACAACCACAGCAACTCACAATACCATGGCAACATTGCCACATAGCACTTCAGTCCCTATGTGCTTTGCAACTTGGTAGAGCTCTTCAGCTGGCATCGATTTGGCATTTCAAAGATGGTGATGGGACCGCTGTGTTTTATTTCTGCATGTTTCCATGACAGTTATGAGGCCAAGAGGCACTGGAGGGGAAAAAAGAAGGCTACAGAAAATGGAGGAGAGAGGGTATGGTAGAGAGGGTTGAATCGGTAATGCCAAGACTCATGACTCATTGTGGCGAGGCACTGAAGGAGGAAATGAATGAGGGAGGAGAAGAACGCAGGGCGGGTATTGGTGGAAAGACTTTTGACACAACATCCTGTCCTGTAGTCTGGTAAAAACATGAAGTTACTGTACTCGCATTTACACAAACTCCCTCAGGTATCAGCTGTGAATTTGGGAACATGTTTAGAGAGAACAACAATGCATCCCAACTGTTTAGCTGAGAAGCATGCACATCATTTAAACAACTGCTAATGTATAACAGCACAGTGTATATATGCATGAATAAACTGTCAAGCACTTGTGTTCATTGTTTTTTAATAGCCTCAGGCTTAGTGGCGTTAACCTGACATACTTCTTGGTGGACCGTATCAAAAGCCTGCTGGTTTGTGCAGTTCACCTGGTTTGCAGATGAAAGTACACAGACCTGTACATGTGATGTGCTAAGGCACAGACTGGGGTTTGCATACAAGTTCCCTGTAGCTGCAGAGGATCTTGAGCCCCGATGAAAATATTAGAGCTCTTTCACTCTTGTTTAAAACAAGGTTGGATTTTCAAAAATTAAATTGTCCTGTCTGGTTATCAACTATCTCTATTCGTTTTATTCATAAACTAGCAATAAACTCCGAGGTGCTTTATTTTGTAAGGTAAAGAGGCTACAATGTTAAAGGGAAAACCCGTCATTTACCACAACCAGCTAGGGGACAAGGACAAACCATAAATAAATACAAACTAAGACACATCAAAGTGACTAATCCATTAACCTACACTTTGTTGTTGTTGTTTTTTTTTTTATAAATCACAGTAAGAGCATGAAACCAATTTTTCTGGACTCTGATGGTGAAGTCTGCAGCAGTAGTTATTCAAGAAGCCACCCTTCCACTATTAATAATACAGAAGCTAAGTTTTTCTCTATTGCTCTGGATATCGTCATAAAAATGTTACTATATTTAAAGTATGCTTTTAAACAATGTATAGTTTTACAAACTTGATTGAAGTGGGCCAGCTGAGCGAAATCGACAAACGACAGTCATTTACCTTAGCTTGACAAAAGGCCAGGCTAGCCTGTTAGCATGTAAGCTAGATTTCTGTACAAATTAAAATAAATATTAAAAAAGAATACATTTCCTATTGAAACTAATAAGAGACCCTTTATAAATGGTTAATCACTGGCCTGTTAGTTAATATTTTACTAATGATTTATAGGTTATTTAACAGAGTAAGAATAACTTTCAGTTGTATAGGGAATGCAAGCTAAGATTTCCCTAACCGGCTGCTGGCTGTTGCTGGCTAGGTTAAGCGTGGGATCAGTGTAAATCTTTGCTGCTAACTCAAAGTAAGAAAATAAAAAGTTCTAACTCCTACAAGGCTGAATAAGAGATGGCAAAACTGCAGGAAGCTAACATTTAAAAAGTTAATTCGTACACAAGTTTTAAACTGCATCCACAACAACTTGTAGTCCAACCTGTTATTTGAATATATGATACTGCAAATATGCAGTGTCCTGCTGAAATGTGTTTTGGACAGACATCAGAAAGATCTGTACACAGACTTGGTAGAGCTTAATGATCTGTGATGATGTGTTATTTGTGTTGAAGTCACAGAAAGGAGGGTGAAGGAATTCCTTGCAGAATAGACATCCCAGTGCATCCCAGTCTATATTCCATATTCATTGTTTGTTTCATTAAGATGACACCTCCCTTCTTACACATACCAGTTCACAAATGCCTTATCAATGAATCATAACAGATCATCTTTTGTTGTACAGATGTAACTCACGTACATGTGCGAGAACTGCTGAGCTGCTTATCAACCACCCACTCAGGCACCAGCCCCCACACGCTAATGCTGCAGTTTTTGTCATACAAAGCTTCAGCTGGAATACAATCATTATTACTACAAAGCATTTTATTTGTAGTGTGCTTGAATACTTTTACTAGGAAAGAGACAGACTGAGGAGAGAAATATCTCCACATTCCTCAAAAAGAAAAGTTTTTTCTTACAACCCAGAGAAGCCTGTAGAAAGGGCAGGTAATGGTTTTGAATGACTGGACCGTGTGTCATAGAAGTGTAAAGTTACAGCCCAGCCCTCCCTGTCATAGACTTGCAGCCAATGGCATCTAAAGCCTGAAGTCACTGAAGTCCCCTCCCACTGGGGAAAGCTTTAAAACTCTTCAGTAGATTCTCGTCTTTCTATCCACTCTGGTCTCTCCCGACTGCTGGCCTGCCTGACTGCCTGCCTTATTTACCGAGCCACTTGGTCTGACCTACCCAGACTTTTTTCATCCAAAAGAAAAACTACTTCACAATGTCTTACAGGGTGAACACGATGAGTTACAAGAGCTCTTCTGCTCCAAGGAACTTCAGCAGCAGTTCCTATGGTGGATCGGGTATTTCTGCCAGCAAGAGGTACTCTGCCAGGAGTTCCTATGGTGCCCCTAGTCAGTTTGTGGGTGGTGGCATCACCAGGTCCTCTGCCTACAGCGTGAGCTCTGGCATGGGTGGCTCAGGAGCAATGGGCATGGGTTTGGGCTATGGTGGTAGTTTGGGTGGTGGCCAGACCATCACTGCTGTGACTGTGAACAAGAGCCTTCTGGCCCCCCTGAACCTGGAGATTGACCCCAACATCCAAGTTGTCCGCACCCAGGAGAAGGAGCAGATCAAGACCCTCAACAACCGCTTTGCTTCCTTCATTGACAAGGTAAGAGTTTGTAGTAGTGGTCAGATTAGTGTAGCTCAAAGTTTCAGGCTGTTTTAGTCTTCTCAAGCAGGAGCTACTTTGGTTGCACTGAAAGCTGAAAGCTTGGGCAAAGTGTGCTAAAAACAAAGAATGCTGTATTGTACGTATTTCAGAGCTGTTACACTGTTATGCAACATTCGAGAGGGAGACCCATATGTTCGCCACATGTTCTGTAATGCTGATTTCCTCACTTTTGCTGCATGGGGAAATTTGATTTATTCCTCTCTTTGCTTCCCTCCCACAAATGCTGCAAAAGGCAACTCGGGGTTAGGCTCTCATATCTTTTGGCTCTGGCTGCCCTTTTATAGTGATGAAAAACAGACGTGTAGAATGAGAAACGAAGACAAAGAGAGAGAGAGAGGAGAGAAGAAAAAAGTTCAGGGTGTGTCAGGGCAGAGCTCAGGGCTTGTGATACGAGTTACCTTGGGAATAGTCCCTCCCTTTACTTGGGGTGTGGCTCTCCCTGCTGGCCCCCACCCCTGCCAAATACACGCATACAGTCAGTACTGAGTGCTGTTGTTACCTTTGTGACAATGGCGTCTTTCACAGTGACACACTGTATAAAGAATGCCCACCGGGTGTATCAGCACATGAAGTTTTTATCTTTCTAATCAGCAGTGAAGTACATAAAAGTTTGTGTGACACTCAGTAGAGTATTTGTCCTCTGAGCTCTCAGGAGTGGGTTAATATTTAAAAAGGCCAGTTGGTTTCATGTTCTCGCCAGTGCCAGCTGACTGGCTACATATCGACTCTGTTACTCCCAGAGCAATGATTAAGGAAGCTAGAGTGCATTTTGCATGCTTTGACACCGAGCAAACAAACTTCCGCCCACATGTCTTTTATTTCGTGTGCTGTATTTGGAGCCACTTCTGTTATCTGATTTCTCTCCAGCTCTAATGAAGACAACAGGAGGCAGTTAGGCCTCAGCTTTAGAGTGCACTGTCTCATGGTCCAAGGTCCAATGAGTCACATATCTGCTTTCACTGTTTCTCTTTTTAGTATGCAAGTATGCAAACCACACAGCTCTTCACTTTGCCCCATCTAGCTTCATATTCTCTCCGTTCAGCACATCCATATTACGCGGTTAAATATTGACCTTTCTTCGTCTGCCTGCCGACAAAACTCAGCTTCGCCCCTTTTTTTATTTGTCGCACAAAAACAGGAAGACATGCGGGAGAATGGTCAGCTAAAGCTGTTCCTCCATCACTGCTTTTTTCCAACCCCCTACCTCCTGTCAGGATGCGAGCATGTCATGCATACCTTCCTTTGGAAAAACACAACAGCCAGTCTGGCAGCAGAGCAGCTTACAAAACATAGACAAGAACAACAAAGACAATAGGTGGCAAATGGCGAGGTTGATGGCCATGTTGATGGTAACTGAATCCTTAGATAAAGCTATTCTATTACATCGGGGTCCCATCGACCGCACGCTCATACTTTACAAGGAAGTTTCATAATAACTCACGTCTAACAACAAGCAAAAATGTAAAAATTACTGCTTGCTTATATTCATCCATAGATGACTGTACACAGTCAGATGCATAACCCTGTCTTTTCTGCCTCTTTCTGTGAACCTCAGGTCCGCTTCCTGGAGCAGCAGAACAAAATGTTGGAGACCAAGTGGAGCCTGCTGCAGGGACAGACCACCACCCGCTCCAACATCGACGCCATGTTCGAGGCTTACATCGCCAACCTTCGCAGACAGCTGGACAGCCTAGGCAACGACAAGATGAAGCTGGAGGCTGACCTGCACAACATGCAGGGCCTGGTGGAAGACTTCAAGAACAAGTGAGTGTGGAGGGAGGGGGTCAGTGAGGGCAAAGAATAAGCCGCTTCAGTCCTGCAGTTCTGATACGTATGTTTTATGTAGGATTCATCTGTTTCCATTCAACTAATATGTGCACAAAAGAAGCCTTACATTTGAGTGAGCTGTACAGACTACTCCCTACATCTGTCCGTTGTTTTGCGTCACACTTACTCGAGGGAATTACAACACTCAGGAAGTATGTTCCAAACACCCATTACATTACGTATGAGTGGAGGTAAAGCTCATGGCTCGTGAGTTGGCTGTCAGCAGACCTGTCTATAGCATTTACACAAGAGGGAAACAAGCTTGATTGTGTCCATGCTGGCGTGCACATATCTCCATCAGAGGACAGCAGTGCTGCATGCGCTCTTTAGTTGTCTGCAGACAAATGGGGCACATCAGCTGAGGGGTTCCCAAGGGAGAAATATCAGCAACACCTCTTGGCCCAGAGTCAACAAACACTGTGTGAGGCAAATGTCCCAAAGGAGTTCACCAATCAGTTATGGTCGTCTTGCACCACCTAGTGTTACTTTAGTTTAAAAACACTGAAATACAATGAGTTATTTCTGGATTTTCAAAATGGCCTCATAAATACTATTGTCTTTGTCCTTTCAGGTATGAAGACGAGATCAACAAGCGCACAGAGTGTGAGAATGACTTTGTCCTGATCAAGAAGGTCAGCACTGTTTTTTTCTTACAGCATCATAACATCTGCTGGGCCGGGGGGGGGGGGGGGGGGGGGGGGGGTAAACTGTTGTTTGAGCCACAGAAATTCAGAAACTAGGATATGTTATATGTCAAATGAAGTCTCATATAGTCTTTCTGTTAAAACCTTTACCATTTGGGTGTTCTATAAAAAAAGACTCTAACCCTAGGTGGGTTGGAGTCGATGTTAAGAAGGTACAACTTTTCTTAAATTAGCCTCGTGTTCTAACAAAAGTTTTGCTTTTCTTTTCTTTCTTCCAGGATGTCGATGAGGCCTACATGAATAAGGTTGAGCTGGAGGCTAAGCTGGAGAGTTTGACAGATGAGATTAACTTCCTCAGGTCGATCTATGAGGAGGTACGGCACAAAATCAGCGTGACTGCATTGTTTTTTCCCTGCTTCCCTTTTGGCTTCAAAACCTCCAACCACTAAACCACTTGCTGCTTTCATCAGCATTTATCTTCCCTGTCATGGCATTCTTATGATGTTTGTGGTATCCTTTTGGAATATGTTTTGCCTTTGCAGCAATCTTGATTTTTTCATCTTTTTAGCACATTTCCTTACAGCACCTCTTTGAGTGTGTTAGTTTTAAGCGTTTCATCCTGGGGTTTACATGACTAATCTTTCACCTCTTCTTCTCTTTCCTTTTTGACTAGGAACTGCGTGAGCTCCAGAGCCAAATCAAGGACACATCAGTCATCGTGGAGATGGACAACAGCCGCAACCTGGACATGGATGCCATTGTTGCAGAGGTTAAGGCACAGTATGAGGATATTGCCAACCGTACCCGTGCTGAGGCAGAGACATGGTATAAGACCAAGGTAACAGACGATTCCTATTACGTTTATCAGGTCGTTCTCATTAGAGACTTTCGGGTTTGTAATATTTTGCTTTATTAATGTTCATTTAGTATGAGGAGATGCAGACATCCGCCAACAGATATGGAGATGACTTGAGGTCTACAAAGACAGAGATCGCAGACCTTAACCGCATGATCCAGAGACTACAGTCAGAGATTGACGCCGTCAAGGGACAGGTATTTTCAGCCACCACACTTAGCCTAGTCAATTTCTGCCAGTTGTTTGGACAAAGTCTTATTCCGTTATCAATCATCTGTTAGCGTGCCAACCTGGAGGCCCAGATTGCTGAGGCAGAGGAGCGTGGCGAGCTGGCTGTGAAGGACGCCAAGGCCCGCATCCAGGACCTGGAAGATGCCCTGCAGAGAGCTAAACAGGACATGGCCCGCCAGATTAGAGAATACCAGGACCTAATGAACGTCAAGCTGGCTTTGGACATTGAGATCGCCACGTACAGAAAACTCCTGGAGGGAGAAGAGGACAGATTGGCAAACGGCATCAAGGCTATCAACATCTCCCAGCAGAGCAGTAAGTTCCCTTCAGTGACATCCTGCAGCACTTGTAGTTTGGATTCTCTTGTAGTTTTCAGGTTTAACAGATTAATTGAACATTTTTAAGTTAAAGTATTGTCTCTCAACAGCAAGCTACAGTGGATTCCCCATGGACAGCATGAAGAGCAGCTACTCGAGCACCTACTCCAGCGGTTTCAGTGGCGGATACGGTAGTGGATACGGTAGTGGATACGGTGGTGGATACGGTGGTGGATACAGTAGTGGTGGCTTCAGCAGCAGCAGCGGCAGTGCCGGTGGATACAGCACCCAGACTAAGAAGAATGTTGTGATCAAGATGATTGAGACCAAGGATGGCAAAGTGGTGTCTGAGTCCTCCGAAGTCATTGAGGATTGAGCGGTCTAGTCTAGAGGTGTAGCTGCCTGTCTGCTATGATCTTCTCTGCCTCTATGGTAGTTATATAGTCACAGTTCACCCCCAACCCAATAAACAAGTCTGAAACAAAAGCTTGCCAGCCACTCTTCAGAGCCTTTACATGTTCTTAACAAAGCAATAAATGATTGTAACACTACCAAAGATTTGAAAGGGACCAAAGGATTTTGTTTTGTATGTCTGTTTTCTGACAGTTTGTACTAAAAATAGTTGTTTGTTTAAAAAAGTCCGATAAAACCTGGGCCTACTTCAGCTAGGAATAAAACACAGATGTGTCACGCTCCCTTGAAATCTATGCAACTGCTGTTCCATGCTTAAAGTGCCTTTGCGGTGCATCAAATAGACAGTGGTGTTGTCAGAGGAATGTGAATGTACTGACACAGTGCTCCAGTGTTCATGGTCAAAAAATGTCGTAAAATTGCCTGCTACAGTAGGTAGTGCATGTGTCTCTGTGCGTGCCCTGTAACTGAAACTGTTTGACCCCTTAGGAGGCTGCCCACACCAACCTGTTGTCCTGAGGTGCTGTTTTTGCTACCAATCCAAATAAAAATGTGTTTACTGAAGGTAAAAAGGTGTTTCTTTGTTTTTTAAATAAATAGTGGTCCAGACTGAAAACTAGAAGGAATAGTAGTGATAGTAGAGTCTAAACAGTCTCCCTTGTTTCACTGCCCAACAAGTCACAGTAGATTGTTGCCCCTCCATGAGCCAGAGGTTCATCCTTCCCTTTCTTGCCAGGGACTTGTTCACAGGGGTCATTGGATTATCGGGTTTTTTTGTATTATTGTGAGGTCTGTACCTTCATCACATCTCACACACATATTCATCAATCAATCAATACCATCCAAATACAGCACTTCACGTCCAGATTAGAGGCTTAGATGTGGGCCTTAGAGATTCCAAAAGAAGATGCAGAGCCTCACATGAATAAACTGGGACAGTAATTACATTTTTTTTAAATGTAAGTGCACACCTATGTGGCTTTACTATCATATTGTAACATAGAGTATGCATCATCCTGTCTTTATGTGGTCACAATAGCTTAAAATAGTAAAAATATTTTTTAGGGAAAAAGAATAAAGGTAAGGGTCAAACAAAAACACATAGTATGCATACACATATATGCACAGTTTCTGACTGGAGCTAATATAACACTGCAGATTTATAAATACTTCAGTTACTAAACAGAATACAGTATTTACTAAAAAGCTTTACACAGAACTTTTACTGTGTATAAAAATTGTCTTTGTTGAGCATGGCTAAGCTACAAAGTGTCTGGCCCTTTTTTAGTTGCTTGAAGACGTTTCACTTCTCATCTGAGAAGCTTCTTCAGTTCTAAGGTCAAATGGTCCCAGATTTAAGCCCCATGGGAGCATCCCCCAAGAGGGACATGGGCTCCGTATTGATGCTCTACCTTGTCCTTGACATTGGCGCCCTCAAAAGAGTGACCTTTGTCCTTTAGATGCAAATGGACAGCCGAGTCTTGTCCCTTCGAGGTGGCTCTATGTTGCGCTCTTCTATGTGGTCTCTCTCTCATATGTATATAGTGCTACAGAACTGTGCAGTTCAAAATGTACAAAATGAATATGTATTATTTATGTAAATAAAAAAGACTATGAATATCCTTGGAGTAATTTAAAAGGATCTGTATAGTTGTTTTTATTGAACTTTTAAATACTAATAGTGAATGAAGAAACATAAATAGTATTTATAATAATAGTTTAAATCCAAAAAGTAAGTAGAGATATAGTGTAGTTTACCCAGAATCATAATCATATACCGGTAACTAAGAATAATCTAAATGTAACTATTTCAGTACTACAGTATACAGTACAGTACAGTATCTTCAGTACTTAAGATACTGTAATAAATTACTTACAAAGTAGCCATTTTGAGATGTAATACAAGGGAAATAATAATTGCACTAATTATGGCTCTACACAGTACCTTCAGTTTCCCCAAAAACATTAACTGCACACAGAAGAATATATTGACTTTTTAAAAATTTTCACAAGGAATGTATACTGGCCACTTTGTGGCAGTTTAACATGACTGTATTGCAGTAATTATATTGCATTGCAAGTTATTTAATTTAGTTCTAGATGGTTCTATATCTTGGATATGGATATGTGAGTAAGCCAGTTGATATGGGAAGAAAACTTGGACAACAGAAGACTGGAAAAAACATTGTCTCTGAAGAGTCTGGATTCCTGCTGCAGCATTCAAATAGTAGGATCAGAATTCGGCATAAACAACACAAGAGCTGTTTTCAAATATCAATGATAGCTCTAGATAACATAAACAGTGACATTGAATGGAGCTAGAAAACTACAAATACATAGAATATCCAGGTGCATGATAATTTCTTAATTATCATGACTGTCATTTCCCCTTGGCTTCTCTCTGTTCTCTGTAACGTGGTTGCATACCAGATTAAAATAGCCAGCATCATTCCTGTGCTTAACAAAAAAACACTCCCTAGGGCCGATTGTCTTAGGCACAGCTTTAAAAAGCTGTTTCTCATTTGTTACTTGGACTGGTTAAAAGAAGAAGAACCAGTATCTTTGATAAATTCCAATCTGGCTACTGAAGAAACCACATGATTACTGAAACTACCCCTGATATGCTTAAATGGTAAGAGTACTGCTTGACTCCAGCCTTTCACACCACTGATCATGACATTCTTACTTACTGTATTTGACAAACATTTCAGAATTGATATTAATTGTATTGCCTCATTTGTGCCCATGTATGTGGAGTCCCTCAGGGCTCAAAACCTGGTCTAATTCTGCTTTCTTTATAAGCACCAATCAGGAATAACATTATGATCACCTCCCTAATTTTGTGTTGGTCCCCATTTGTTTTACAAACAGGCCTGAGCCATCAAGGCATGGACTCGAATGGATCCATGAAATATGTGGCACCAAGTTGTTAGAAACACTTGGTGTTTCATCGTCAAAGGAGCTTGCAAAGAAAAGCGTCTGGACTTCTTTAAGTTGCTTGAAGACGTTTCACCTCTCATCCGAGAAGCTTCTTCAGTTCTAAGGTCAAATGGTGGAGAGTCCCAGATATGGTTTGAAAGAGGAGTGAAAGAAGCCATCTATGTCCACTGTGAGCGACCATCTTTGAACAGAGGCGGGGGTTTACGACACCAACTCTCTGCCATCTATAATCCAGTTTTGAGATTCCTTCCCAGACGCCTTAACGCCCACTCACATCCTGGGCCATCTGACCTCAGGAATTCGCATGATAAGGTGGGGCCAGGTTTCACAATGAACACACCCGAAACTCTGGCTGATTGGGACCCACGCCCAGTTTCCCACCTTGGCTCAGGCGATTAGAGGATCATCAGGGGGTCTTTTTGTCCCTCTGTGGGGGGTCACTCCCACTAGGTTCATATCTGGGACTCTCCACCATTTGACCTTAGAACTGAAGAAGCTTCTCAGATGAGAGGTGAAACGTCTTCAAGCAACTTAAAGAAGTCCAGACGCTTTTCTTTGCAAGCTCCGATGACCTGGATGACTGAGAACCTTCACAGACATATTGGTGTTTCATCCATATCTTGCTGATAGAGGCCACAGCCACCAGGGAATACTGTTTCCATGAAAGGATGTACATGGTCTGCAGTAACACTTAAGTAGGTGGTACGTGCCAAAGTAACATCCACATGGGTGGCAGGAACCATGATTTCCCAGCAGAACATAGTGACACTGGTCTTGTTTGGACCCAGTGTTGGTGCTTGCAGAAATGCTGACAGGGGTCATGTAGGCATGTGCAGCCTGACTGGTCTGCAGCTACAGTATGGAGTCCCATATGCAACAAACTGTGATGCCTTGTGTATCTTGACACGTTCTATCAGAATCAGAGATTTGAGCTACAGTAGCTCATCTGTTGAGGCCACATAAGCTATACACACACACACACACACACACACACACACACACACACACACACACACACACACACACACACACACACACACACACACCTACACATACACACAGTGGGGCAAAAACATAATTTGAAAATAAATTCTTTAAAAATCAGACAATGTGATTTTCTGGATTTTTTTTCCTCATTTTGTCTCTCAAAGTTGAGGTATACCTATGATGAAAATTACAAGCATAAGTGGGAGAACTTGCAATATTGATGGCTGACTAAATAGTTTTTTGTCTCACCTTATGTATTTGTAGTGACATTTGCCCTCAATATAAGCGAACCAGTGGTCTTTATTATCTCCAATAGAGTACCAGAGCCTTAATGACTTGACGTCAAGTTCCATTGAACCAACTCTAGTGACACCTGGTGGTCAATAATTTTTTTATTTTCATTTTTTGACTGGTTATATCCATAACTCTGTGTGCTACATTGTAACAGAAGAGAAAAAAAAAGACTAATTGCCAACCTGGTGTACATCGCCTTTCACCTAGTTTTAGCTGGATCCCGAAATGGATACATAGACAAGAAGATGTAGGGGTCATTGCACTACACTCTGCTTTAATCCAGGACAAAAAACACATAACAAAAAAAAAAAAAAAAAGAATTTTTAACTGCCAGTTGACTTCTATACAGTGACCCTGAGAGGTCATACACATTGCAATTTAAGAATACACCAGCAAACAGTTTATGTGACCTCTCAGGGCCACCATACTTAATTTTATGTACTTATTTGCATATGATTGCACAAGGCACAAATGTTCTAAAGAAACTAAAGAAAACATACATTAAACAATCTCTAAATGATCTGTGTTGGACCTTGAGGAGTTTACTTCCACAATCAATCAGCTCAAAATATTGGTCCATCATTCTAAATTCTGAAATCTCCCACAGAGAATAATCTAATCAATTATCTTCCAAAAAAGTGTTATAGCTACATATCAAAGAACCTTATCTGCAGGTGTGTATTCACCGATGCCGATGAAATTTCTCCTTGTGGGACTAATAAAGGTATCTTATCTTATCTTATCTTATCTAACGCTGCCACGAGACCTGACATATAGAACCATGGAGGAGTGGGAGTGACTGGTTTGCTCTTCCTATAGAGCTTTTCTAGGCTTATGGAAAACTCAAAGTGCTCATTATTACAGATTGGGTGTTCAGCATCAGGCCTATAGAATATGGAACGCCAGGACTGCCATAATGAATTAATTAAATACACCATTAAATAATTAATTAAATGTGTCAATAATTAATTAATTAATTACATGTGTCATAACTATTTATTTAATTAGTTAATTCCAATTTTAATTAATTATTGACACATTTAATTAATTATTTAATGGTGTATTTAATTAACTCATTATGGCAGTCCTGGCGTTTCATAATAGAAACACTCCTGAGCCACAGACCTTACTCCCTTTTTTCCACAAGGTACCACCAGGGGGCAACGTCTCATCACTTATCTTGCCTGCAGGTCACTGAATACTTGAGGAGCAATGAGAGTTGATGCTGGGCGCACCCTGTGTATGTATTTACCGTATATACTGCATACCAGCAGTATATACGGCATACTGCTGGTATGCTGATCAGAACAAAGGAACTAGAATGTGGAACCAAAATGCGAAACATTACAGATCCTTCTTGTTCTGCTCTCCTGCACAGTATGTTCTCTTTAGAGTTAAATAATATCAAAATACAGTCCAAGCAATAGCAGCTTAGTTGTGAAAACATTCCATAGTTGTGGAAAAAACAAAGTAGATTTTTCAAATGTGCCACCAAGCACGCTCATAATGCCAAATGCTATACAGTGAGTTTAGCATTAGTAAGTTACAATTACATTACAAGATTTTACACCAAATGTACCACACAAGAGATGCAACATAGATGTCAAACCATGCATGTTAAAGCTGCATGTCAGGCTTAAGCTGCATTTTGAGGTTATCTCTCTTTTGCTGTCCAGACTCAGAGAATGGCACAACAGTGAGACACAAATCTGTGTCCATGCGTATGTGTGTGTGCACGTGTAGGTGTGTGTGTGTGTGTGTGTGTGTGTGTGTGTGTGTGTGTGTGTGTGTGCGCGCGTGTTTGCTTACTTGACATAATGACTCACAACACAGGTAGCTGTCTCTCAGTGACCCTCTGCAGTCCTCATCCGCAGCTGAAACAGTGCACAACTGGAGCAGAAAAATAAGCTCAGCTCATGTCAGCAGCCCTGTAGTCTTACACATTTATTTGCACAATTATTGCACTTTAATGAAGAACATTCAGGAGGGTGGAGCAGTGATATCTATAATCTCAGCATGTAGCGACCTGAGATGCTGTCGATTTGGCACGTCAACATACGTAGGCAGTTTGCCTGTTAGCACGATTGCTCCGTTTTGTATGAGGATTACGTGACTTTTCCATTCCTAGAAATGATTTCAAGTTTCATTAAATGTCAGTGCAGAAATGCAGATACATTTAGCTCAAAGTAATTCATTATTAGATATATACTTATTAGAAATCAACAGTTTACACACCTTTAAAAAAAGTGTGAATCAGATGCAACAGTTCCACCCTGAATGTGGTCACTGAGGCCATAAAGTCTGAATCATAATCATTTACGGGCATGCAAGGTGGCTAAGCAGGGAGGAGAAAGTGTTAGCCCTTTCTACTCCCTTTTCTGTTTAAAGTCTGAATCATGTCTCGTGTCTGCAGGTCTTTGAACATGTACAGATGTGTAGAGACTTAGTCTTGTCAAAAGATAACACTCATCCTTGTATGGGTGTAGAGGAGAAATGCATGACTGCTGGAATTTTGGAGCTGTGCCGTAGTTATCTCTGTACACACACACACACACATGCATATATATACATATAACACCCAGCACGCCCCTGCGGGCGGTTTATCCTTCAAGCTCGGGTCCTCTACCAGAGGCCTGGGAGCTTGAGGGTCCTGCGCAGTATCTTAGCTGTTCCCAGGACTGCGCTCTTCTGGACAGAGATCTCCGATGTTATTCCCGGGATCTGCTGGAGCCACTCGCCTAGCTTGGGAGTCACCGCACCTAGTGCTCCGATTACCACGGGGACCACCATTACCTTCACCCTCCACATCCTCTCGAGCTCTTCTCTGAGCCCTTGGTATTTCTCCAGCTTCTCGTGTTCCTTCTTCCTGATATTGCTGTCATTCGGAACCGCTACATCGATCACTACGGCCGTCTTCTTCTGTTTGTCTACCACCACTATGTCCGGTTGGTTAGCCACCACCATTTTGTCCGTCTGTATCTGGAAGTCCCACAGGATCTTAGCTCGGTCATTCTCCACCACCCTTGGGGGCATCTCCCATTTTGACCTCGGGACTTCCAGGTTATACTCGGCACAGATGTTCCTGTACACTATGCCGGCCACTTGGTTATGGCGTTCCATGTATGCCTTGCCTGCTAGCATCTTGCACCCTGCTGTTATGTGCTGGATTGTCTCTGGGGCATCTTTACACAGCCTGCACCTGGGGTCTTGCCTGGTGTGATAGACCCCAGCCTCTATGGATCTTGTGCTCAGAGCTTGTTCTTGTGCTGCCATGATTAGTGCCTCTGTGCTGTCTTTCAGTCCAGCTTTGTCCAGCCACTGGTAGGATTTCTGGATATCAGCCACCTCCTCTATCTGCCGGTGGTACATACCGTGCAGGGGCCTGTCCTTCCATGATGGTTCCCCGTCTACCCTCCTCTTTCTTGGGTTTCTGCTGCCTGAGGTATTCACTGAGCACTCGGTCAGTTGGGGCCATCTTCCCAATGTATTCTTGGATGTTCGTTGTCTCATCCTGGACTGTGGTGCTGACACTCACCAGTCCCCGGCCCCCTTCCTTCCGCTTAGCGTACAGCCTCAGGGTGCTGGATTTGGGGTGA
>NC_137441.1:22849099-22906599 GCF_964374335.1 Astatotilapia calliptera
GTTTTGGATGTTATCATTAATTATATAATTGTGGTGATTTTTTCTTTTTTAAAACATATCTTTAAAACTAAAGGTAACTTCAATTACTGAATTACTGAAAACTGAGAATTTTAAATACTGAGTTTTGGAACATGAAATCGTAGGATTTAATTCAATTGGTATTCAGAGCTAATGAACAGGTATCTCCATTGCTGTAACCTTGTGCTGAACATGGGGGGGGGGGTTCAAGATCTTTATGTCTAAATAAATAAACTGGGTAAATTCCTAGATGATTAAACATGCAACTATTTTGCTGGTAATGCATGAGTAAAGAAACAAGTAAAGAAAACCAACAGCCTATTTTTGCAAGAAAATTCATAATGTTATTGGGGGGGGGGGGGGGGGGGGTATATTGGTTGGGTCTGGAAATAATGCCCCTGGGGTATCTGTCTCTTTGTGTGCTGCAGCTTGCCAAATTAGTGCTCTGCGGTCTGATACAAACAGAGTGCAGAAATACAGAGGATAAGAAAAAAAAATCTACCAGCCCAAGGATGATGTCAAGATGTCTATGTCCCTTTCTCTGTACAGGCTGTGGGACCACTTAAACCAGGGTGTCGAACTCCAGGCCTCGAGGGCTGGTTTCCTGCAGGTTTCAGATATCAACCTGGGACAACACACCTGAATCAAATGATTAGTTCATTACCAGGCCTCTGGAGAACTGCAAGACATGTTGTAGAGGTAATTTAGCCATTTGAATGAGCTGTGTTGGATTAAAGATACATCTAAAACCTGCAGGACACTGGCCCTTGAGGCCTGGAGTTGCCCACCACTGACTTAAACAATGCATCATAAAACAGAAAACACCAAACAGCAGAGCTAAAACAGTAATTGAGGCAAAAGAAATTTTAGCTTGTTGCTAGTCACTTGTATCCCACATCATTACTTGTCTGCTGAGATTTCCCTACAGACATGTACACTGGATTTGCGCTGACACTGCAGCAATAGCACCATTTTATGAGCCAAATGAGTAAAGTTCCCATAAGCGGGATTAAAACAGCAATAATATGACCTTTATATGAAATCACCAACTTCTCCTTCGAAGATGTTAAGTACCAGTCATGCGTGCACTCATCATGACCATAAATCTTCAAATAACTGAATGGGGAGCTCGATGAAAGTGACCCCAGTGGCAGGTAGTTAATAGCTTTCTCTCTGTTGTTGAATTTGGTTGACCTGTTCCAAAGTAGTTTAGGTTGAAAAAATTGGACAAATTCAGATCCCAGAAAGGGGGTGAAAAATACTTCACTTAGACTTGGATTTCTGCTTTCATGTTGATGTGGTTGGTCCTTTGTACTGCTCTGTTTGACACCCCAGGGAGCCAAGCCTTAACATAGAGGGTAGGGCGAGAAAGAGAAAGGAAAAGTGACCATAAAACATTCAAAGTATACATTTCACAGAGATGACACGTTAAAAAGAATGAGTTAAGGCATGTATATTGATATCCTTACAACACAGATGCTTTCCCTTGAAAAATGATTGTTTACCAAGTATCATAACAGTCAGACTGTATGATTTCACAAAACCTCCTAAGTTTTTTTTTTTTCTCTAGCAGTCATTAAGACTGGAGAACAGGAAGAGCTACATGATATTTGGGAATGCTCTTTGTGGGCTACAGCTCACCATTCAACACCTGAATGCCAGCCATCGTCATTACCCAACTGGACCACATTCAGATTCCCCCTGGCTCCTGTAATTTTCTTACAAACCAACCTCAATCAGTCCAACTGTCACTCAGCACTGGATTCCCACAGGGCTGCGTTCTCAAACACTGACTTGTATACATATGATTGTAACCCACCCAACCAATATCATCATCAATTATGCCGATGACACTACTCATGACATTGTGGTTTGGCTCATTTCTGATGAAGATGAGTTAGCGTAATGGGTGGAGGTAGAGAACTTGTCCTGCTGGTGCTCAGAAAATAACCCAAACTGAACATTCTTAAAACCAAAGAACTCATGATGGACTGTGGGAGGCACAGACAGGTCCATTCCCCTCTAATAATAAATGGAGAACGGGTGGAATCTGTCTCCAACTTTAAGTTTCTAGGCACAAACATCTCCGCTGATCTCACCTACCCAAACCAAAGCCCTGGTAAAGCAGGCCCAGCAGCAGCTGCAGTTCCTTCATGTCCTGAGAAAGAATAACCTGGACTGGAAGTTGCTTCTGACCTTTTACCACTCCTCAGTGGAGAATGTGCTCTCCTGCTGCCTGGGTGTTTGGTACACAGGGGTCAATTTAATTCAATTTATTTATACAGCGCCAAATCACAAAAACAGTCACCTCAAGGCGCTTTATATTGACAGGTAGACCCTAGAATACAATACAATACATAAGAGAAAAATCCAACAACCATATGCATGTTGGTGAAGGTGGGAATGAAAAACTCACCTTTAACAGGAAGAAACCTCTGGCAGAACCAGGCTCGGGGAGGGGCGGCCAATCATCAGCGACCGGTTGGGGTGACAGAAGAAAGACAGTATAAAACACATGCTGTGGAAGAGAGCCAGAGATTCAAAACAAGTATGACTGAATGCAGAGAGGTCGATTTACATATAGTGTAAGAAAGGTATAGTAGGTGTAGTATAGTAAGGAAAGCGACTGAAGAAGAAATACTCAATGCTGGAAACCCCCAGCAGCCTACACCTATTGCAGCATAACTAAGGGAGGATTCAGGGTCACCTGGTCCAGCCCTAACTATATGCTTTAGCAAAAAGGAAAGTTTTAAGCCTAATCTTAAAAATAGAGTTAGTGTCTGTCTCCCAAATCCAAACTGGAAGCAACTGGTTCCACAGAACAAGGGCAAGAAAACTGAAGGCTCTGCCTCCCATTCTTCTTTTAATACTCTAGGAACTACAAGTAAGCCTGCAGTCCGAGACCAAAGTGCTCTATTATTTCTACTATAAGGTCATTAAGATAAGATGAGCCTAATAATTCAAGACCTTGTACTACTTAACTTCTGAGAACAGCAAGGCTGCGCAGAGGGTAAATTAACACTGCCCCAAAAACATTAGCTGCCCTCTGCCGCCCCTGGAGACCATCGCAAGATGGAAAACTGGGGGCATCACAGGTGACCCCTAGCACCCACCACCTGTTTGAGCCGCTGCCCTCTGGCTGACCCCTCAGGTCAATCGGGTCCCACAACTCCAGACCCACAGCTTCTTCCCCTGGGCCATTCGGAATGACAACAAATACTATCCCTCCACATCCCACCCCTTCCCAACTACCTCACCAATCTGACCCATGGTCTGAGTAACCATCACTCAGGCCACTCACACATGGACTCTATACTCAGACCAAGTTCCTTTGCACTGCTTCCAAGCACTTTGCTCTTCAAAGTGTTCTTTTCTATTTTTTATATGTTCCTCTAGACCACAGGTGTCGAACTCCAGGCCTCGAGCGCCGGTGTCCTGCAGGTTTCAGTGAGCTCTTAATCCAACACAACTGATTTAAATGGCTAATCTACCTCCTCAACATGCCTTGAAGTTCTCCAGGGGCCTGGTAATGAACTAATCATTTGATTCAGGTGCGTTGACCCAGAATGAGATCTAAAACCTGCAGGACAACGGCCCTTGAGGACTGGAGTTCGACACCTCTGCTCTAGACTGTATATATCTCTTTTGTTTGCTATTTATTTTATATATATATATATATATATATATATATATATATATATATATATATATATATATATATTAGGGGTGCAACGATACACAAAATTCACGGTTCGGTTCGGTTCGATACTTTGGTGTCACGGTTCAGTGGATCTGCGCTGGACAGTGCAGCCTAGGCGGAGTAGTCGAACACAGATTCACTGAGCGTTCAACACAGACAGCATCGTCAGAAGGGAAATTGATAAAATAAATTACAAATGTTGTATTGTTCGATACATATGCGTACCGAACCGAAAGCACTGTATCGAACGGTTCAATATCGATACGAGTATCGTTGCACCCCTAATATATATATATATATATATATATATATATATATATATATATATATATATTAGGGGTGCAACAATACACAAAATTCACGGTTCGGTTCGGTTCGATACTTTGGTGTCACGGTTCGATATTTTTTCGATACAAAAAAAATGTTCATGCCTTTTTAATTTGTCATTTATTAAATTTTCACGGCACATTCCGCACCACATCTCTGTGCGTTCATCATTTGTTTGAAGCCAGCTCACCTCCTGCAACTACTTTTCCGAGAATATGCGCTTCTTTTGTGGTTCGGACTCCTTCTGACATTTCTTTGGAGGTGGAGGAACATCACAGTAATTGCTTAAAGGAGCTTGCTTCTTCGACATCTTTAAGAGTTCTAAACAAATGTCTGTCCTCCTCCTTAAAATCTTATGTATGCAAACACGCGTTGCAACTTCTTATCTTGTGCCCATTTTTTATTTTGACAGCGAATGCGCACCTGCGGACCACTTATGTGCAGCCCTGGTTATTTCGCTTGTCATATTGCAGCCACAGAAATTCTTTTGTCCATGAAACCATAAAGCTGCACTTTCTTTTTGCCTTATAGTCTGATTTGTCATAACTTTTCCGTTTTGTGGTAAGTTTTTCTTTGGCTGTCACTTCTTCACCCTGACCTGTCTTATTTGGCTCAGCAGAACTAAAATATTGTGGCGAGCTCAGACAAGAAGGAGACGGAGGTATCGTTTGGTCTTCCCGTGAGCTAGCCAGGGAGCACAGCCGTTTGACATCTGCAGAAGAACACTGCCGCTAGCTAACTGCTCAGCGCGGCAACAGCACAGCAACAGCACAGCAACAACAACAACAACACCACACAGGGCGCCCTCTGACCCCGGAAGGACACACCGTCGCAGCGAGAGGGCGTCACCCGTCACTATGGCAACATAAACAAAACATAACTGTACAAACAGAACCCCGAACAGCCCTGACCCGCTACATAGCCCCCACCTAAGGGGTCAGTCGTTCCCGACGACCCCATTACCCCACACAAAGTCATGCAAATGTCCAGGTGCCTTCTTTTGGCGCACCGGCCGGTCACGACCGGCGGGGTAAAAGTCACTCGGGTCAGAACATGGGGTGCCACCATCATCCCACTTCTGACACCAATGTGGCGAGCTCAGACAAGGAGGAGACGGAGGTATCGTTTGGTCTTGCTTCCCGTGAGCTAGCCAGGGAGCACAGCCGTTTATTGACATCTGCAGAAGAACACTGCCGCTAGCTAACTGCTCAGCAGGGCAACAGCACAGCAACAACAACAACACCACACAGGGCACCCTCTGACCCCGGAAGGACACACCGTCGCAGCGAGAGGGCGTCACCCGTCACTATGGCAACATAAACAAAACATAACTGTACAAACAGAACCCCGAACAGCCCTGATCCGCTACAATATATATCCTGCTGCTTTTACACACGCACTCACATAATGCTCAGCGATTCTCTGCACGATCAACCTCTCACATGTTTAAGCTTGCTGCGGGAGATTTCACTTGTCATGTTTGCATAGTAAGCTAACGATTGATAAGACAACGTCAGAGGAATTGGTGCGCAAATTATCATCACTCACCAATCAGTGCTGTCGCTCTCTATACACAGTTCGCGCGATTGCAAAGTGAAAGCAAAAAAACAAGCACAAATTCAAACGCGATTTCAATATGTCACATATTGGCAGTGGCACACCGATGCCAATGACATAATTACCCGGCTACATTTCCGAAAGAATGCAAAAGCATTGACATAGATTTTTCCTTCCTACAATAGCCCGACGGGCAGGGTAGCCCGTCTGAAAAAAATCGCTAGCCCCAGGACGTCGGGCTAGCGATTTTGCGAGCCCTGTATCTGATTGAGGAATCACTCATCTTTGGAAAAGAGAGTTTATTACAGAGAAATGCCTCTTTCCAAAATAAAAGCTATACTATCCGCTTCTTCTGGGCTATATTCTCAGCAGCATAAGGAGAATCATGTGCTAACAGCTGTCTAAATGACTCGGCTAAAGTTAGTAGCATGCTTGTTGTTTTTGTCTTTGCACTAGGATGATGTAAATGTGCAGTCATATTCGTTGTGTTCCCACTAGTGCTTTCAGGTTAATCTCGTTGAAATGACCTTAACGCTACAACACGGCAAATCTCCGTTAACGAGCTACCGCCGATCGCCCTGTGCATGGGGCTAGACGGCCAACACGTTAACGAGCTAACTACGCTAACACACTAGTTCCCACCTATGTAATTGAGCATTGCATGGCACATCCAACATACTGTTTTACTTTAGTCCATGACTCGCTTACCTTCAGGGTCATACGTCACATGAAAACCAAAATAATTCCAAACGCCAGATCTGAATGAGGTTCAATTTGCCTGTTGCAAGGAGAGCTTAACTTCTGTCTCGCTAGCTTGCCCTGCGCTCTTCCTTCTGACTATGCTGTCTGTGTTGAGCGCTCAGTGGATCTGCGCTGGACAGTGCAGCCTAGGCGGAGTAGTCGAACACAGATTCACTGAGCGCTCAACACAGACAGCATCGTCAGAAGGAAAATTGATAAAATAAATTAAAAATTTTGTATTGTTCGATACATATGCGTACCGAACCGAAAGCACTGTATCGAACGGTTATCGATATCGATACGAATATCGTTGCACCCCTAATATATATATATATATATATATATATATATATATATATATATATGTATATATGTATATATATATATATATATATATATATATATATATATATATATATATATATATATATATATAAGGACAGGCCCCTGCACGGTATAGAGGAGGTGGCAGATAGAGGAGGTGGCTGATATCCAGAAATCCTACCAGTGGCTGGACAAAGCTGGACTGAAAGACAGCACAGAGGCACTAATCATGGCAGCACAAGAACAAGCTCTGAGTACAAGATCCATAGAGGCTGGGGTCTATCACACCAGGCAAGACCCCAGGTGCAGGCTGTGTAAAGATGCCCCAGAGACAATCCAGCACATAACAGCAGGGTGCAAGATGCTAGCAGGCAAGGCATACATGGAACGCCATAACCAAGTGGCCGGCATAGTGTACAGGAACATCTGTGCCGAGTATAACCTAGAAGTCCCGAGGTCAAAATGGGAGATGCCCCCAAGGGTGGTGGAGAATGACCGAGCTAAGATCCTGTGGGACTTCCAGATACAGACGGACAAAATGGTGGTGGCTAACCAACCGGACATAGTGGTGGTAGACAAACAGAAGAAGACGGCCGTAGTGATCGATGTAGCGGTTCCGAATGACAGCAATATCAGGAAGAAGGAACACGAGAAGCTGGAGAAATACCAAGGGCTCAGAGAAGAGCTCGAGAGGATGTGGAGGGTGAAGGTAACGGTGGTCCCCGTGGTAATCGGAGCACTAGGTGCGGTGACTCCCAAGCTAGGCGAGTGGCTCCAGCAGATCCCGGGAACAACATCGGAGATCTCTGTCCAGAAGAGCGCAGTCCTGGGAACAGCTAAGATACTGCGCAGGACCCTCAAGCTCCCAGGCCTCTGGTAGAGGACCCGAGCTTGAAGGATAAACCGCCCGCAGGGGCGTGCTGGGTGTTTTTTATATATATATATATATATATATATATATATATATATATATATATATATACATATATATATACATATATATATTACTCCTGCACAGTGGTGTGGAACAACCACAATTTATTAAATAATTATATAATTCTAATTCTAATTTATATAATTTTATTATACAGTGACAGTAAAGGGCTATTCTTCTTCTTCTTATAAACTGCACAGCTTGGTGTAATTTTCTTATATACTTAGCGCAAACAGCTAAGTAATTACTTTTTTAGTATTTCCTGGGCTGGAGTTCCAAGTCACCTCAGTCAATGTGAAACGACTGGCCCATCAGAGGCATCGCTCCCAAGTCATGAAATCAAAATTGTCCTTTATGAAACCCGAAGTGAAATGACTGGACAAACCAACACTATGGTCCACCGACGAGTTTAGTTTAGCAGAAAGGTATACCACCGTGTGCTGTACCTTGGAGTCGTGTGTGTTAAGCTTGCAATAGTTTGAGGTGACAGTTGAGAGTTTGGTGGGAGAAACTTTGATGAGCTAACCGCTAGATACCTGGGGCAAATAATGTTTCAGAATATGTTCATGTGTTTACATGTGTTGCATAACTCAGTGTTTGAAATTGTAAAAACAAGTCAATTACATCACAAGTGTAATATTTTATTTTTCATTTCTGCAGCAGTTTTATATTGCAGCTAACAGTAAACATCTAAAACATATTTTCTGAATACTGGATGTTTATTGTGGATCTGCCATGCTAACTGCAAAGCTAGAAACCAGCTTTACACCCTACTGAGGGCAGAATGCATCACCTCAGTGTTCTCCATTGTTTTGTTGTTTGCGTCGCATGCAAATTATCCAGTGGGACTTTTGGCCACACTCCTATAATGACCCCAAGCACATTATGTTGGTACTCAATCAACTTAGTTTTTATCCTGAGGTGCTTACTGTAACAGATTTAAAAATAGTATCCTGCGTTCTCACTATAGCGAGAATGGTTGGGAGGCATGCGGCAGGCCCAAGCGTCAGCCCAGGAGCATTAAAAGAACAAGCCATCAGTTCGTCAACAGCTTAAGCGTCTCTATTTTGTCTTTGTGAACTAAACTCAAAAAATGTGCCAACAATAACAATCAGAAAGACGCTTTGTGTGTTGAAAGCAACTCTAGTGAATATCTGCATAGTTGCTCTTGTGAAACTTCCGAGAGAGCACAGGGATATATTGTTTTACCCCTTAAAGATTCATTGTCTATATCTGGACTAGTTATTTGTGTTATGTGTGTTGAGTGCTACAGCCCTTAGCATTATCAGCACTTCAACTAATCTCTAAACAGATACCTGCAGCATGTGGTGTATTCATAATTGTCTCTGGTACATTTGTTGGGCAGTATGTGTTCATTGTTTGATTGTGTAATTACGTGTTAAGCACTGGCAAAGCATGCCAGGAGACGGTAATACAGTGAGTAAAGAGTTGGTCTTACCGCACACAGTGGTCCTGCATACTTATTCAGATTCAGAGTAAGAATCACAATGTTACTGAATCTGTGGAAGCTCCGCGATAGCCACCACACGAAGTAACGAATAACGAGCCTATCTAAATCCCAGTAACGAGTAACGCGTTCCTGATTTTGGAATAATAACTAGTTACCATGGTCGTTACCACAATAATAACGTAGTTACTGTAACGCGTTATTATTGTGGTAACGACCACGGTAACATGCAGGGGTGTCGAACTCCAGGCCTCGAGGGCTGGTGTCCTGCAGGTTTTAGATATAACCAGCGTAATAACGCGTTAGTCCCAACACTGGTTATATCTAAAACCTGCAGGACACCAGCCCTCGAGGCCTGGAGTTCGACACCCCTGCATTAGACCTTCAAATGGACCGGTACTTATGCTACAAACCTCATTCGACCAATCATACAAGCATTTTTTTGTCTAACATCCATCCACACGCACACACACACACACACACACACACACACACTCCAGTGGTTGCACAATCACCTCAGGGCTTAATGTCTTGTCTAAGTAAACACTGACGTGCAGACTAGAGTAGTTGGAGAATGGATCTACTGACTTTCTGAGCGATGGACAACCCGTTCTGCCTCCGGGATTGTTGAATATTAAATCTAGATGGGAATGCAAATTGCAATGATCTTACACACGTATTTTTTGAATTATCATAACTGGCTTAGGTTACAATTAAGCTCATCTTATCATACTCCACAGTAATTACAGCTATTCTGAATAACTTTGTCATAATCTTGGAGTATAGTCAAAGGCATACTGTGTAATGTTACATTTTATTACAGTTGATTTTTGTTCCTGTTTTTTCTAGGATTTCCTAGAATTCTCTCTCTCTCTGTTTCTGTCATATTATTTTGTTTGTGTTGTCCGTGGGTTAGAAATGGGGGAGAACTAAAAGATATTCACCACAAACACCTCATGCCAAACATAGTGAGGCATGGCGATGGAGAGGTGATGATTTGGGCTTATTTTGCAGTCACAGGACCTGGGTACCTTGCTGTTGTTGAGTTTAACATAAACTCCTCTGTTTACCAAAGTATTCTAGAGTCAAATATGAGGACATCTGACTGCTAAGGCTTGGTCCACACTGGGTCATGCAACAGGATGATGATACCAAGCACATGACAACAGTATGGCTGAAATAGAAAGGATTCAAGCTTTTGCAATATTCCGATCAAGGTCCAGACATCAGCCTGACTGAAATGCTGTGATGGGACCTTAAGAGATCAAATTGTGCCCACCTGACCTTGCTACAAGAGGAGATTACTTCCGATTGGATCACATCCAAACTCGTCCCACATCTCTGTAAAACCTAATGAATTTTGATTGGATCTTGTATTTCCAGATAACTTTGATCTTGTTTGGTTTGTCGACGAACTTTTAAATATTTACATCTTACATCTTTATCAGACCAAGAAATGTTGTTGACAAAAACTATTAGTAAATAAAATTAACATTGGCATGATCAAATGACTGAAACTTAAAAAATTAGAGACTGATATAGCCATGCAGAAAATTATGACTTCATGTTATTGCTCCTGAAGGTGGTTCTGCAAGCTGCTGAAGCACAGGGCTTGCTATGTTTTTCACACACACTGCTTCTGCAATTCAGCCAAATGTTTGTTAAATAAAGATCAGATTTTTTTATACCCTCATACATAAATGTTTGAATTTAAAAGAGGATGTGCTTTCTTTGACACTGCTGTGACAGCTTCAGTAGTCTTATTGTTTGGTGGACCTGTTTTTGTTTCCTTTTGTTCATAAATGTGGGATGTCTGTTGACATAAGTTCTTGGTTGGAGGGAGCATGTAGCTAAAGTGGTAAATTTACATGTATTTTATTAATTCAGCTCTTATCAAAAGGCACCGAGGGAGTGAATTAAAGTGCAAAACGCCTTTTCTTTTTGGTATTTCTCCACTGCAATTTCTTTTTACTTACAACATACATGTACACAGTGTTGGGGAGTAACGGAATACATGTACCACCGTTACGTATTTAAAATACAAAATATGAGTAACTGTATTCCGTTACAGGGTGACGCTCTCGCTCTGCTGTTTCCTGGGTGAGAGAGCGCCTTTTTGTTGTTGTTGTTGTGCTAAGCTAATAGGCAGAATGCAGAATGTAGGTTCATGGGCACTGTAGTCCGTGCTGCAGGGAGAATGCACTGCCATACTCGTTATGTGTCTGTGAGCGCGAGGTGGGAGAAAAAGGAGAGTCGAAAAGTACGAGTTGTCATCGAGCAAAAACGGGAGCTGGAAGCATGTAATAATAACCACTGCAGCCAAGAAGAGTGCCTGACGAGCCCAGTTGTAAGTAAGCTATTAAGACTCGACTGTACACTGTGCTCGTGTTTTCCTCCGAAAACAATAAGTTCCGTTGGAGCAGCCTTTCAACGCCTCTCTCTGTCTCTCGCAAGCAGACAGACCCACACAACAAAGTAAAGCTATTTTTCGGCTACGAGCCCGACACGGAACCCGTATTAGTCAGAGGTCCCTTTACTACGGCTCGGAGCTGTGGACCTTCAGTAATAGTAATAAATCACACAGCAATAGTACATAAGATGTTAAGTAATCCAAAGTATTCAGAATACGTTACTCTCATTGAGGAACGTAACGGAATACGTTACAGAATACATTTTAGGGCATGTATTCTGTATTCTGTAATGGAATACATTTTAAAAGTAACCTTCCCAACACTGCATGTACACTAATACTAAGCTATCTGCAACAAGCTTAAATGAGCTGATATACTAGCCAAGCTAATTTATCATATTAGTACCAATCATGTTGAAAAATCATGTTGAAGTGTGTTTATATTTTACTAATTAACATTTAGAAAAGCTTGTGAAATAATGCGAGATTATAGTCTGACAAGATGAGACCAAAACTGAACTCTTTGGATAAGATAACACACTATGTTTGGAGGTAAAAAGGGCGTGCATATCAGTCAAAAAACATCATACCAACAGTGAAGTTTGGAGTTGGGAACATCATGGTGTGGGGCTGGCACACTTCATAGCATTGAAGGAAGGATGAATGGAAAAATATATTGAGAGATTCTTGATAAAATAATAAATAGTGCATTTGCATTTGCATGTGCATTCCGGACCATTTGTAAGCATGATAGTGAGGCCTGATCCATACCAACATAAAGTACATTAAAGTAATCGAGGTGAGCGGTCACAAATGCATGTAAAAGTATCTCTGAGTCACAAAAAGAGATAAAAGGTTTGACTTTAGAGAGCTGCCTTAGCTGAAAAAAGCTAATTCTCACCACTGTGTTTATCTGTTTACCCATTTTAAGAGTTGTGCCAAATTTCACTACAAGGTTGGTTTGACACAGGATATAAAAGGACCCAAGTCAGATGGTGGGACTACATGACCCAAATATAATGACCTCAGTTTTGTTTTCATTAAAACATAATGAAAGACATTTTAAAAATAGACCTGAAGGGGTTAGGGTACTCTTTGACTGTAACTCCATTACTGTGATGATCTGAGTGAGTGTCAGCAGTTTTGGTGTGTTTTTTCTGTGCCTGCTCTGGTTCTCTGATATCCTTTGATATGGAGGCAGAAGCTTGTTTCCAAACCTGCATCACCCAACTGCAATCCATGAGCGGCAATCAGTAGGCCGGCATTTAAGACCAGCTGAGCCTTCCACTCACCTCCCATGGTGGTCATGCGGCTCTTACAGCTCTTGTTGTTATGTGCCTCGTCGTTTCTGACTGCTCTTAACTTGTGTGTCCAGTTTGTTTTGCCGTTCCTGGAACAACTCAACTCCACTCACCTGCAGCTCTCTTGGCTGGTCGTCTGGCACTACGCACCTGCTCAGGCTGTATAATCATCGCTGGCTATCTGCCATCACTCATCCAGTCAGGCTACACCCTTTGGCCTCTGACAGCTACCGACTAGAAAGTAAATTCAAAATAAAGAACTAAAATTTGTAAAGATGAGAACACAAGCTTTATGGGAATAGTCAATACATCATAGTAGCACAACAAACCATGATATGAGCTAGAAAGAAAATGTAAAGTTTACTGAAAGATGAGGGTTTTTTTTTAATTTACAGCCAAAATTACAAAATAAGATAATTAGGCCTGTATGGATCTTTGTTGAGAAATGGTATCATTATTTTCTCCAAAATTTTGGGCTCCTTTTCAACTAAACTCATCCAGTTCTCTCTTATCATTTTCCCCCTCCCAACCCTCCCCCCTCCTCTCCAATCTTGTCATCCTCCTCAGAGAGCCATGTGTTGCACCGGACGTTACAGACTCCACCACCCACCTACCCACTCCTCCTCTCCACCTACCCCACCCATCCCTCATTAACCCACCTTCTTTCTTTGACTACCTTTTGTTTTTACAGAACCCTAATGGCAGTTTTTAAGACACATTGTGATGTGTAAAAAAATTAAAGAGGAAAAAAAAAAGAAGAGAGAAATGGTATCATTATGTGGAAATCCCACACAATTCCAAATTACTGTGAGGGACAAAGCCCAGTGCATATATTAATTTTCAGACTAAATGCCTTCCAGTCATCGTTTTTGTTGTTTTGTTTTTTGTCCGTTATTAAAGAAAACAAGTTCTGTTGAACTAGAGTTCAGCAGAAACCCAAAATCTTTGCACAAACCGCAGGTGCACTGTTTCCAGGGTGTGGTTTGCATTTCTCTTTAACAGTCTCTACATGCATGTAAACTACAAATCTAAAAAAAAAAAAATACACATGCTTAAGCATTTTGTACCATGTGACATTCTTCACTGGAATAATAAATTACCTTCACCTAAGATATATAGCTAAATGCATCACCCACACATCAGACCAGCCCTTACCTCAAGGGGTAAGTTAAACCTCCAGGGGCCCTTTCAAAGTAAAACGACAAAATAATCTTACTTTTTGCAGTCCTGTTTCCAAAAAGGTTTTAAAATGCAAATAAAAGAAGAACAGAGTGATGCAGCAAAAACAAAAAATAGTCTTGGGCAAGAAAGTTGCATCACCTCTTTTCTGTACCTGCTTTTGGGAAACGAACGCGACAAAAATCGGTAGTTTTAAAAGATTGTTGTTGTTACATATAGCATTTGAGGCGTTCGACGGTCTGAGGCCTCCTTTGTCGTATTTGCGCTTTCATAATGTGCCAAAAATATTTCAGTGGTGACAGGTCTGGAGTGTTTACATGAGTTTAAGCCCTGACTCGATTGAAATATGTTTAGAAGGTGGTTTGGCATTGTCTTGTTGTAATAACCAAGTTGTTATGCACGCTGACCTTTTGGCCTCGTTTTGAGAGCTGTCTTTCTCTGTGCACCACATTTGTTTTCATGCTTTTCACACCTTACTGCCTGGCCTCCCCACACCTGAATGTCACCACAGCACATGCTCCGATTGTTCACTGGTAGGGCTTGCAACACTCGTTGCAGTTTTACAGCTTTGTGCTCGATGCTGTGATTCAGCTTCTTTAATATTGCTCAACATGCGTTCCCTGAAATGAACGTGTTGCAGACCTGCTTTTTCTTTAAGGTAGAATAGGCTTTGCAGTGTTTGTCTGGCAGTGTATGTTACAGGCCATGTTCACACTAATACGTTTTCGTTTAAAAAAACGCATCTTTTTCTCTCTGTTTTGGCGTCCCGCAAACACTGAGACGGTGTTTTTCGGTCAAGGGAAACGCGGCGTTTTGAAAACATTTGAGAACGCCGTTTTCACGTCACAGTGTGGACAGCAAACCCGGAGCCTTTTCATGTGATGCAGTCATGTGACCAGTTAAACTAAGATAGCGGAGGGCATTGTACAGCAGTTGTTTTGTTTGCTCTCAATTTTGACAGCCCTATTAAAGATTTGTATCAGTCTGTACATGCTCTGCAACTTGCTTTTGCAACTTTTTCCTTTTGTGTTACTCGCAGCAGCAACTCCACCTCATTGTCAGTCCATTTAAAAAAACTCGGTGCTTTTCCTCAACATTTTGCCGCGACATTTCAAAGAGCGGGAAAGTAAATAAACGGCACAATAAATGAGGCAGGGCGAATCGTCTTGCGTTTCACGCATGCGCAGTACTGGAAAATTAGTGTTTTTGGCTGTTTCAATGTGGACAGACAACGCTGTAAAAAAAAAAAAAAGCTGAAAAGGCTAGTGTGGACGCAGAGCGTTTTCAGACAAAAACGCCATTTATCTGGGCTAGTGTGGATGTAGCCACAGTCACTACCATAAATGTCGGTTTTTGCTCACTACTCAAGCTTTAGATGCCAGAGTTACCTCCAGTGGCCACTTCTATATTTCTCGTTAAAGGTTGTAACACAGAGCCACCCCTGAAAAAACTCACCTGTGGCAGTGATAACAAGCCCACTCCTGGTCCCTTTCCTCTTTAGCCCAGATGGCATGCACGATTGCATCTCTAACTGCAAGAATTTTCCTTTTCTTCAAATTTTAATTAGCATTTGCATAAAATGCTCGTTCAACCTTTTACTTAGTGACAAATTCCTTCACATATGTATCTCCACCTCAGCCTCTTATGCCTGTTTTACCCCCAGTCATGTAACTAAGCTGTGATGTGCTCTGTCTGATATGTTTTTTTGAAGCATTGCACACATTTTCCAGTCTTTATTATGTTTTTGGTTTTTTTTTGTGGGCGTTGTTGGCCTTCAAATTCAAAATGAGCATTCATGTTTCACAAAGAAAGATAAAAAAACAAAAATTCAAATTTAGTTACAGTTAAGTTTGATATGTTGTCTTTGCAGCCTAGGAATGTTTAAGTTTGTGTTCTGCGCTGATACCCACAGGTTTAACCTTGGCTCCACTGTGCCAGTTTGCCCGGTGGCTGTTGTAGGACTGGGTGTGGTTGCGGAGGTGGAGCTGAGTGTTTTTTTTGTCAGATACTGCTTGTGCAGCAAATTTTTGGCTTGCTAAAGGAGCTGTAAAGCTGCGAGTTATGTGCAGCATTATTGCAGCACAATGGTGTGTTTTAGCCCGCTCTGCAGTCTTTAAGTTTTAAATGTACAAAAAAATATGTTTATTAATTTATGACCATCAAAAGCACAGGTGGGGAACTCCAGAGGGAACATTGGATGCAGGTGTCCGCCACTATCTGTGCGTTGCACACTTTAGTCAACACACAGATAAGCTGCGCGAGTGCGCAATTGCGCACTGCTGGCACGGTCACTGCGCACAGAAAATCTGTGTTGCGCACAAAAAAAATCTAACCTGAATTGAAATTAAAATTAAAACTTTAACAATTCTGCTTTGCAGTGTTAGTCAGTAAGTCACTGGCTGCTCCCGTATGGGATTAGAACGATGCCACCTTATCCCATAGTCCAGCCAATCACGCGATTCACATTCGTATATACGCAGCTAATCAACGTCGTTGACAGGCTATGACAGCGTCCTTATGTGCCGACACCGGTGTTTTAGCTAACAAAGTGGCGTGGCTGATGTGGAGTGAAGCCACGTTAACGACAACGTGTACAACCATTGGAGATGTGAGCAGGACAGACGGAAAACGTGTGGACTTTATACAAGTCTTAAATTGTGTTGATAGGTCACATAAAACCAGAGTTATGATAAAAATATATGCAATGTTTGTTTTTCTTCCGGAATACTATCGTTGTTTATATTTACTGCAAGAAGAAGCGGTAAAAAGGAAGGAAAACGCTCGAGAGCACTCTCCACCTGTGAGCAAAAAACCCCACCCTTTCCTATTCATCGAAAAATGTATCATGTCGACCAATCAAAAAATGATATGGCAACATGGCATTTAGTTGTTTAGGAAAGGGGGAAGTTCTGTAAATAGTTTGAAATGTTTATTTAAAAAACACCTTGGCTGCATTTTTAGGTAAACAGCTGCAAAAAACTTTGTTGTTTCCATAACTCAGTTACTTTTTGAAGAAGTAACTATATAATTAATTGCCCAGCATTGCTCATTATATACTGTATTTTGCAGACAGAGAGTTACGGGAGTCTCTCCCAGACCACAGACTCATACTCATAATACAAATCAGAGCTTTATTAAAAAAAAATAAAAAAATGTCATTGTAAGTGAGCTAAAGCAGTTAATTAAAAGTAGTCTAACATAAATATAATGCTGTAATTTGATTATTTTAATAAACCATGTAACTTGGATGGATTCGATGCTGGCATGACCCACACATCTAATGTTGCTCACAGTGGTCCAAGGGACCGCTCAGGGAGTTGGTGTGTTCGCTCAGACACATGAAAAATTAGAGGGAACATTGCCAGCATCAGTCACTTTAAGGTGATTTATACTGTAAGGCAGAGACCCTACCTTCCTGTTTTGACCTTCCCTGGCTTTGTTAAATTGAGTTTGCTCCTCACTGAGCGACATCAAATGAAATAATTTTAGCCTAAAAATAAAGCTGCAAGGGATTGATGCCTAATTGTTGCATTTTCATTCAGTTGAACTGAAAGAGGCCATGTGTCCTTCAGAGACAGAACATTACCCTCCCTGCATTTGTCCTCATACCGCATCTTCCTAATTCATTTTAAGGTGTGGCAGCTAGCTTAATCTTTCCATTATAGAATCTGGTAGAATTCCCCTCTGGCTTGATGGACTCACTCCACTAACACTCCCTTGTAGTGGCTTTTGTAGAACAAGCATGTGTATGTGAAAGAAGATTAGGGAGTAGTAAATCTGTGCAGATTTAGTCAGAACCACACCTCAGTCACAGAAACTTACACTAAGACCTGAGTAAGACTTCTTTTTGTCCAAAATGCTGTTTTCTCTTTGCACTTTTATCATTTGTCTCACTCCAGCAGCTGTGTCGTGTACTTTCACCTTTAGTCCATTACTTTAAGAAGTGAATGGCATTTTTGTTCTTTTGACTGACTAATGTGAACAAAACTGACTTAAAACAGAGACATGCTGCCTTTTTTAATGCATGCATTGAAAATGCATGATAGAAAAACAAAGTGATTGCCAGAGAGTTTTGTGCTTATACACCTGATCAAATCCAGTAATGTGCATCAGCTGCATGAGGTGTATAGACTGTATGCTGGGTTATAACATTGCATTTCATAGATCGAACTCTAGTTTTCAGGGTCTTTCTTCATTCCTGAACAAGCAATGTCTCAGTAATTAATCTTTCATGGACAGATTAGCAGGGCAAAAATCTTAAAGTTAACTAGTGCCAGGCACTGTGACATATGTATTCCCCTTGCTCTAAGGCTGATAACAAGAAAAAAGTTAGAAGTCCTCTGCTTTTTTTTTTTTTATCTCTGTGCCAGCAAGATAATGCAAAAACTCCAAATCCAAATGTTCATTCTAAAAAGTTCTTGTATAATCTTAGGAAAATGCTGTTTTGTGATAGATACAAAAACTTTAAATTAAGTTTTACTTCATTTAAAGTTTTTGTATCTATCAAGTTGGTTTTTTTTGTTCTTTTTACTCCATGTTCTAAAAAATTTGAAGTGCAAAATTCTCCTCTACTTAGTGCAGCCCTAAGTCTCATTTAAAGCCTGGAACAGATGACATTCACTACATTTAAAAATAAATAATCTATAATAGTAGGAATAATAATGCAGAAATCCTGTTGTAATGCATATGAAGTTGCTTTTCCTGTAATATTATCTGCTTTTACTAACATATTGCAGACCTATGCAGGCAAATATAAATTTGGCATTTGTCCACTGTTTGTCAAACACTTTATGGATGTCAGTATTATTGTGAGAGAGCACTAAAGTAACATACCGTACTTGTCATATATTAAGCAGAGGAATAGACTGGGACACTTGTCATTATGTTTTTGTATAAGTTCAGGTTCAAAATGCAGCTTGACTATTTGATTTAGCTCCATTATGTCAGTTCATGAACTTCTGACAATTTTAGTAAAGTTTAGTTTTTGATTTGACCCCACACCGACTCTTTCTAGGTGACATCTTCAAACTATCATTTTAACCAGACCGTAAGATGCCTGACTCACCTGATTTGATCACTAAGGTGTAAGGAAGTCTAAATAACTGAAAAACTGTTTGTGTTTTTGGAAAACGTAACAACATGGCCTTTTTACTAAAGTTCAGTGGTGAAGGTTGCCGGCAAATCAGATCCGAGATACAGTTAGGTGTAAATTGTCAAGTTTCAATATTGTATAATACAAAAGCTGTCCTAATTGACACCTGAAACTTAATTATGCTTTCTTCCCCAGCGGTCCCTCTTGCCAAGTTTCAGTAGAGTAAACTCCCATCTCAAGCTTGGTTCTCACAGAGTAAATGAGCTTGTGAACATTCCACTACGTGTTCTGACTAGAAAGCTTGAAAAGCCACCCGTCACATCATCTGAGATGAAATACAGTCTTGCAGAGTGTAGGTGTCACTGCCCAGAGTTTAGTTTTCATTTTAGAATCCAGTCTCTGTCAGTGTAGTTTATTCTAATGATGGTCAGGGGTTTTTACATTTGACTTTTGCAGCTTTTTTTAATGTCTGGGTCCTCGTAGAGTACTATAGCTTTTAAATAAATGTGACCTTCCTGTTACCAAATATCCTTCTAATTTCTAACACAGTTTCTTAGTGTTGCCATGAAGAACAATAAATATGTTGTTAGGTGTGTGGTTTGGGAGATGTCAGAGTTGTCATACTTTCCTCACGGGTTTTGATCATCTAATCAGTTACAAGCCTAGGCTAATTGAAGCCCTTTTTCCTGGAAGTAAGTTGTTGTTTGTTTTAGTTCTAAAGTAAGCAGTACAATTTCATCTTAAATGATCCAATAAATGACTCAAAGACAGCATAAAGGTCATTTGATAACTGCTGCAGCTTGCACAGTGTGCAGCTCATCCCTACAGAGATAGGGAAAGGAGTTGGAGTCGTTGCCTGAAAGGAACCAGTTATATTGGTCTGAGCATGTCTTTGCCTCCTTATTGCCTTCAGCTGGAGGTTTTCCAGGCACGTTGAACTAGGGAAGACTCATAACCCGCTGGGGAGTTTTTAAAATCTCCTATGGAATAACTGGCTTAGCCTGCTACTACTGTGAAATAGCTCTGGGAAAGAGGCAGAAACATGAAGGATGGCTTGAAGAAAGTTTCAAGTCCCCACAATCTGACCAACATGGGGAAACCAACAGCAAAACCTAAAATACTACAGATTTCAAATTTTGGGTTAACGTGTCTGACCTCATGGGCCTCAGGCAACTAATTACGCCTTGATTCTAGACAAGCAAAAATGACAAATACTATTATATTTGAGTTGTCGTCATCGTGTGGCGCTCTGAAGTCTAAAACGGTTTGTTTGGCAAATGCAAAATATAAATTTACTGCTCAGGTAGTGAAGTTAAAATGGAAAAACGTTTGATATAACTTTATAAGTTTGATAAGTTTCATTCTGTATTTATCTTGCATATTCCTGTACACTGATACAGCGATTATCAGCGTTGCCTCACAGAAAGGGTTCTGGGTTTGAACATAAGTTCATTCTCCATGGTCGAGGGTGC
Organism: Astatotilapia calliptera; assembly: GCF_964374335.1. Classification (NCBI taxonomy): domain Eukaryota; kingdom Metazoa; phylum Chordata; class Actinopteri; order Cichliformes; family Cichlidae; genus Astatotilapia; species Astatotilapia calliptera. Next base: position 22,869,623 of record NC_137441.1, read on the forward strand.
AGCTGTGAGTTCTTGTCAGTCCTAGTGTTTATGGCCTTGTCATCTTGCAGATCTAGTAAGGCTTTATCAATGCTAAAACGAATTTACTGCTTTTAGAGCGACATATGGCCCCAACCAGAAACATCTTTTTCAAAGAAGGCCTCACATATTTCAGCAAGGCGATGCTGTTTTTTGGAACTGTGATCATGAAACTAATGGCATTGGCACTGCTCAGATACACACATTTGTCTACATATAAGATAAATGATGGGTCCTTACGGTTTCAAACTATTTAGACTTCACTTTGTAGAATTGTGCTCTGTTGGAGCATTACATCATGTGACACACCCAGGTAAGATTGAATCACAGCACTTTTTATGTGCTAACAGAACCTAAAGTTGAATACTTCTAGCAAAGTATGATCAGCTTTGCAGCTGCAAAATAATGCTTGAAATAAAAACATAGTTATAACTTCCTTTTTCAGGTCTGCCTGAGCATATGCAGCCTGCCAGGACAAACTGGCTCATTCTTCATGGTGGTGGTGGTTGGCGATGGTGGGAATTCTTGATGCATAATGAAGTCCATGGATTGCACATACAAATAGTGTTTGCAGCAAACATTTTGTAGGCACAAACATATTTTTTGGCATGTTTCCCTCCTGACTAACGCAAATTTGTGAATGTGCAGTAAGTGGCATAGGAGCATAGTTCTTCCACTAGACAGTGTTGGAAGTGAGAGTGAACCACTGGTATTTTAATTTGGGGTGTGACTCAGTTATGCCCTGGAGCTTGTTTAGAAGCTACTACAGTACAGAGGCTGGGAAGCCAACAGCTATACTGGAGTTGTTAAGATGGTTTTAAACAGGTACCAACAGTTCCAGCTCTGTCGGAGCAAGAAATCGACTCTACTTTTGGCTTCTTGTTCTTCCAAGCTGACATTAAGTTAAAAAAAGACTTGCAATGGACCTTTTTCTTAAGATTGAAATATCTAAACCGATGCAATACATTTACTCAGTAAACCTGGGTGAGTGTATTGTGTATTGAAAGCATTGTGCACAGTAGCCTCAAGCACCCGCAAGCTACAGGCCTGAGCACATAAGCAGCACGGGGTGGATTCCTTCATATGCTCGCTGTGCATAATGTGGAAACCATGTTTCATTGAAATCACCACCATTTATTCTCCGATTCAGCTTTTCTCTATGTGTATCTGTGGGATTTTGTGCAGTGGTTAAGTACTGTACTGTCTGCAGGGAATCTCCTGTAAAACCAGTTTACTCGTCTCAAGGTCTCCACTTTATCTTGGATTATCCTTCAGCCGACTACCCAACTAATTATCTTAATGTGACTTTGTTTTTTTGTTTTTTGTTTTTATTTTATGTACATTTTTTTACTTGTGAAGTCACACTTTGGCGCTCTCTCGCAGATCTTAAAACTCACTTTAAAGATTATTTAAATTTAAGGTTTTCCTGTGTATCTAAAAACATACCTGGAAGAATGTGCATTGCATTTTGACAAGCAAAAACTGGTTAAATTGCTTGCTGAAACATTTTCAGCGTAGTTAAAGGGCAATTTTACCCAACTTAATCCTATAGATAGTTTTATCTTAATTTCATGTCCACAATCCCAGTAAAATACAAAGAAGTGCTCACACAGAGGATACAGAGAAAAAATCTTGCCAGAAGGTAAACAGTAGAGAAAAGAAAGGTGGCACAGTGAGTATGCAGGTCCCCACCCTGTACACAGAACACCCCTAGCTAATCAACAAAAAGAGTCTTTGCCAAATGCCTTTCCTGCCCTCCCAGCTCGGGCTCTGATGCTGTTTCTCTACAAGCATCTGGGTGTGTCAAGCCCAGATCGCTTTACAGGGGTGGCGCTATTACCTGTCTGACAGGCTGAGCCAATCTACACTGCCTGCAAGCACACCTTTCAGGATCCAGGTAATAGGAGGAGGGTTGACGGGAGGCGCAGAGGAGGCTGAGCTTACCGGGACCTCCTCCTCAGCTGGAGACAGATAAAAATCCATCGTAGACAGAGACAAGACACTTAGAGGGACTTGACCTTCCTCTTAGTGGGCTCCACTACGCTCCCAAACCTCTCTCTCTTTGCTTTTCTCTTTGAATCCTTCCTCTTAAGAAGAAACCAGCCATGTCGTCGACCAGAATGTCCACAAAAGTTGTGCGGAGCAGCTATAGTGGAGGTGGACAAGCTGGTGGTGGTGGTAGTTTCCGTATGGGAGGAGGAGGAGGAGGAGGAGGAAGACAAAGTTTTTCCTCAAGATCTGTCAATCTAGGGGGGCCAATGATAATGTCATCATCAACCTCAATGCTCAGATCAGGCATGGCTAGCGGTGGTGGTGGTGGTGGTGGTGGTGGTGGTGGTTTCAGTAGTTATTCTTTTGCCTCTGGTGGTGGCAGTGGTCTTAGTTTGGGTGGTGGTGGTTTTGGTGCGGGCGGTTTCGGTGGTGGTGGTGGCGGCGGCGGCGGTTTCGGTGCAGGCGGTTTCGGTGGTGGTGGTCCAGGAGGTTTTGGATCAGTGCCTCTGATCACACAAGTCCAAGTAAACCAGAGCTTGCTGGCCCCCTATAACCTTGAGATCGACCCCAACATCCAGACTGTCCGCACCCAGGAGAAAGAGCAAATCAAGACTCTCAACAACCGCTTTGCTTCCTTCATTGACAAGGTAAGAGTTTCATAAAAAAGTTTCAGGCCGTTTTATTCTTCTCAAGCAGGAGCTACTCTAGTTGCACTGAAAGCTTTGTACACTTCATTGAGAAGGTGAGTGCCACGTTTCCTATCTGATATAGAAAAAGGTTTTGTCTAGCTTTTATTTTAGTCTCACAACATGTCAGCAGAATGAAAATCCTGAAGCTGGTTTCTAATATATTAGAAAAAGATGCAAAGGCAGGCTCTTGTTGAAAGGGCCCTTGAGCTCATTAAATATTATGCAACAGCTTAACTAAACCTGGAAATGCTAACTGAATGCTGATGAATGTTGAGAACTGCTGGGTGATTTGCTTAAAATTCACCCCTCAAACTAAGCAACATGATGCTCCTTAAAATTGCATTATGAGCACAGCCTGCAAGCTGTCTCTGTGTAGAGTGAAAGCATGGAAACAGTAGAGCGGTCATATCCAGTTACTGCTGCATTATCAGGTGAGAGGAGCGAGGGATCTGGTTATCACTTGTTCCCATGGCAGCAAGAAGTGACAGGCTTTTACTTTAAATTCTCCCACATGCAGTTTCATGTTTAATTAAAGACGATGCATTGATGAGGGACCGTTTCTCTCAGGCAGTAATGGCAAAGTCGCTAACCACACCCTGTATGAGAAAATGCTGAGCTAGCTCTTTCTGCGCGCTACGTGCCACACCTTATCTGTCTTCAAACAGGTAACCTGATCCCATCCTTTGAAGACTCCTTATTTCAAATTTCAAATAAAACGGTATATTACTGCAATAAAGCATCACAAAAACAATCATTAATAGCAGGAAAAAATGGCTTAGATGTTTAAAGAACATTTTTGTTTAGTATAATATATTAAACTAAAGTATAATGCGCATTGTACATTTGACATAACAGTTAATATCTTTAGGTGTGACACATTAATTGGTGAGGGTTGAGGCAGGCACGTTCAATCAGTGAAAGTATGCATCCTGGAGGCGAGGGAGCGCTGATGTCAAGTGGTTGGAGGAGGGTGTGGCACCTTAAAGACACACCCAGAAATGGACCTTTGGGCTCTACTGTTTAATCAAACAATGGTTGATCTTCTAAGTCTCACAAACAAGCTCCACAGTGCAGTGTGTCTAGAACAGTCGTGCACTGTGAGGAATTTTAATATGGTCGTTGGCATTTTTTTGCCTGCAAGAGTTTTTAATGTGGGAAAGTTACACGTGATCCATGGACTGATGGATCTCCAGAGAAAAACAAGCCGGTCTAGGACCTCAAGGCAAGTATTGCTATTCTATGACTGCAGATCTAAATTTGTCAAATTATATCACCATTTAGGTCCGCTTCCTGGAGCAGCAAAACAAAATGCTGGAGACCAAGTGGAGCCTGCTGCAGGAGCAGACCACCACCCGCTCCAACATCGATGCCATGTTTGAAGCTTACATTGCCAACCTGCGCAGACAGCTGGACGGGCTGGGCAATGAGAAGATGAAGCTGGAGTCTGAGCTGAAAAACATGCAGGGACTGGTGGAGGACTTCAAGAACAAGTGAGTTCCCACGAGTCACAATGAACACAGCAGCTGACTTCCAGTAGATGATGCCTGATCGTGTTCAGCTCATTTTTCTTGCATTTTTTGCGACAGATATGAAGATGAAATCAACAAGCGTGCTGGAGTCGAAAACGAATTTGTGCTCCTTAAGAAGGTGAGAATGGATGTGCCATTAAAAAGTTGTCATAATGATGATAGATGATGCATGAATTATCATTTCTGCAAGCGCCATGACTAATGCAGTCTACTTTATCCTCCTTTACAGGATGTAGATGGAGCCTACATGAACAAAATTGAGTTGGAGGCCAAGGTTGACGCTCTTCAGGATGAAATTAACTTCCTCAGAGCTATCTATGAAGCTGTAAGAAAAAACAAACAAACATTGAATGGCACTGTGGCACACACAGATGTGTTTATTTTGTACTATTTTTTTTTTAATCTTTCAGTTCAATTTTTTTTTAAAAGAACTTGTGTCTTGTTCACAGGAGCTTGCTGAGCTTCAGGGACAGATCAAGGACACTTCTGTCATTGTGGAGATGGACAACAGCCGCAGCCTGGATATGGACTCCATTGTGGCTGAAGTCAAGGCACAGTACGAGGACATCGCCAACAACAGCCGAGCGGAAGCTGAGAAATGGTACCAGTCCAAGGTAGGTAGAGAGAGTCTGCCAAGTCAAATAAAAGTGGATTGGTCTGTGGAATCTGGAATAACACTTGTTCTCAATCTGATTCCTTCAGTTCCAGGAGATGCAGGCCAATGCAAACCAGGCAGGGGATGACCTTCGTAACACAAAGAGTGAGATTGCTGAGCTCAACCGCATGATTAGCCGCCTTCAGAATGAGATTGAGGCAGTCAAGGGACAGGTAATGCATGTTTCTGCATAGCTGATGAGATTATTTCTTACATATGTGTTAAGCATAAATGCTAAACACATAGATAGCATTGTGAATGAGAAATATCACATTTAAAGCTTCTGCAAATTTTCCAACCTCCCAGCGTGCCAACCTGGAGGCCCAGATTGCTGAGGCAGAGGAGCGTGGCGAGCTGGCTGTGAAGGACGCCAAGGCCCGCATCAAGGACCTGGAAGAGGCCCTGCAGAGAGCCAAGCAGGACATGGCCCGCCAAGTCCGCGAGTACCAAGAGCTCATGAACGTCAAGCTGGCTCTGGACATTGAGATCGCCACCTACAGGAAACTGCTGGAAGGAGAGGAATCAAGGTAAGAAATAAATAAATAAATAATCCTCTAAAACACAGGAGAAGCTAAACGAAGTTTTCATGGTGACAATGACATTACCAGCTCATCAAATTGTTACATTTTGTTCTTCTTTGTAGGATTGCCTCTGGTGGTGGAAACGCAACCATCCATGTGCAGTCCACAAGCACCAGCTTCGGTATGTATTAACATATACAGCATTTTGGGCTTTTTTGTTGTTGTTGTTTGTTTTGTATCAGAGTTCCAAAGTTTTACCTAAAAAACTAAATTTAAAGCCTTTCTCCTGACAAATGTGTTCTTCTCCTCACCAGGTGGTGGAAGAAGTGGTGGCGGCGGAGGCGGTGGCGGCGGCTTCGGCGGCGGCTTCGGCGGAGGCTTTGGCGGCGGCATGGGCGGCGGAGGCGGCGGTGGCTTCGGTGGCGGAATGGGCGGCGGCGGCGGCGGCGGCATGGGCTACGGTGGCGGTATTTCCGTGGGCGGCTTTGGCAGTGGCAGCACCTCTAGCATCTCAAAAACAAGAGTCAGCTCATCCTATTCCAGCCGCCGTTAACAGAACCAGTGGCCATCTTCCAATCCATTTTTTCTTCTTCTCTTATTTTTCTTCTCCTCATCATGACCTCCATAAACCCCGCCCTGTCGTTCCCTGCATGCACAGAGCAACCTCAGAAACATATACGCTTGACAAGTCAAAGACAGCCGATCCATGTAATGGCACCACATACCCAAAGAGAGTTAGAGACATTAAATCCAAATTCAAGCAGAAAGGTACAGAGATTGTTGTGAGCAGCAAAGATGTGAGTCAGTCCTGTCTTTCTTTGATCAGTCAGCCTGGCTGTCTTTTAGTTGTTGGATGTGCTGTTGTGCATACAAGAGGATTCTTGTAGTGTCAGGACAGAGAATCCTTACAAAGCAACTACTATTGTATACAAAATGGCACCACAGGAAATTTTCTAATATCTGTCATTTTGTTATGCAGTTTGACATCATCAAAAGCAGCCACATGAAACACTTTCATATTTCTTCTCCTGTGTTAAGAGAAAAATGATTTCTCCACTGCAGTAAATAAATGGTGTTGTGATCATGCTTTACTTCTATTTTCACTCTGAATAATAAAAATGTTTTAAAAAGGATCAGGCTGACTGGAACTTCCAGGTTTATTGGGAATTTGTACCAACAAAACTGAAATAAATCTGTGTTCACATACATTTCCAGATCTTGTTCCTGTGAATTCTTACTATTGTAACATTTGAATGTCCCAAACTTTTTACTCATGATTAGCTGTAGCTGAAACTGCTGAAATAATACGGTTGATATAACACAACACTAATGTAGTCAAGCAAATAATAGTAAAATAATGGAACATTATTTACATTACATTATACAAATGTAACTGGTTTGCTTAGTTATTATAGGGCAACACAGTGTTAATCTTCAGTTTAATTTTGAAGTGAAAAGTATTAATAAATAAGCAAACAAGTAGTATTTGTGGATAAGAGACTAGCAAACGGAAACCTCCAAGGCTAAAAATGCAGACACCGCACAAACACAAACACACACACACACACACACACACACACATACACACACACACACACACACACACACACACACACACACACACGCACACACACACACACTGGATTCAATATTTCAAACTTGGATCATATTTAAATTCCACATTATATGACAGAAAAACCAAATATAACCAAATAGGTTTCCTTTATTGTCTTTATAGTGATCTAAAAATACAAAACAAAAAAATAATTCAGCCCTCAAAAGGCTCCTCAAAATGACAGAGCTGGAATTCTCTTTAATATAGGACATTGATATGCAGTGCAAATATGGAAGTGACTCTATAGGCATAATTATATTGTTTCACTTATCCACCTGAAGGTTTTTACTTTGCATACTATATATCATGCGGGCACTTATTCAAGCCGATGGATGATCAATTGTCTGGGACAGATACATGCTAGAAAGATATGTTAAAAACTTATTAAGCTACATTTTCGACAAATTTCGGGAAGCCCTGTGAATATGATATGCGGCCCACACCTATGACACGGCAGATATGTGTAAGCAGGTCTGCCAAAAGTTTGACTAAGGTGAGATGAATGCAACAAGCCCGTGCAGAACCCTGAAACAGGAGAGCACACAGGACTACACTGGAGTGGTGATTGGGTGTGGCATGATAGATGTTTGTGTCTGCAGTAGAGGCTTGTAAAATGGGGCTAAAAATCAGGAGCATCAGTAAAGCAGTCTGTAACAGTTCACAATATGAGTGATCCCCACAGTATCAGTACTGCACATTTGCTTTGTTCTTTATGTAAACTTTTCCTTGGCAGCAGCAGCTTGTTAACAAAGCTGCACTTCCTGATTGAAAGCAGTACACAGGGCCCTCCACTACCTTCATTAAATGCTGTGCATTGCAGCCTAGCTCTGCTGCAGCACTGCAGCACATATTAGACTGATTGGAGTTTCCTCACTTTCCTATTTTCTTTAACTGGGATATCTTGTGTGCCACAATTTCACTGCTTTCTTTTTATTATCAAGTTTTCAGCTTTATTGTGTGTATATTTTAGTACTTACACTGTAACTTCAAAAGAGATAAAACTGAAATAGTTTGGACTGTTGTGGGTGTTTTCATCCTTTTTTAATGTTCATGATTGAAGTTTTAAGAAACAGTGTTGTTACCCTGAACCTCAGACTGTGGACTAAAGATGGAGGGAGCCCTCACCTTTTGAAATCTGCACTACCTTCACCTTTATAGGGAGGGAAAAAAATCAAAATAAATCCATCTGTTTTAATTACACCAGTGCACACATTTGTCCTGATCTGAAAATAGGTGCATATCACAGTCTGACTCACAGCAAAGTTTTGTCTCTGGAGCGGCCAAGCACTCAGCTGTAAACCAAAACAGAGCAAACTCATAAACTTCACTTTGTCTCATGCTACAGCAGAGAGACTGTCCTGAAAGCATTATAAAGAAAAATTGGGACATTATTTGGACAGGGTGGATGAGCATAGATATTGTTGTGCTTTGAATAGTGCTACGGGCAAAAGCTACGTGGATGCGCATCATAGTGATGAATCAACCATAAGAGTATCAGGTATATAAACCTTTGGCTTTGAAACCAGAGGTGGGGATTAAGTCAGTCAACTCAAAATAAGAGAAGCACATGGATTTTTGCCCTTAAGGTCACCAGTTACCTTAGCCTCAATGAGTAAACTAAATAAAACAGTCATGAATATATCCTAGAAGTATTCTTACAGAATGTCAAACACATGCCCGATCATCACCATCAGAATTCCCTACGAAGGTGAGATCTGCTGCTTCTTGTTCCAACTTGTTGAGTTGCTGTTATCCACCACGGCTGCAGTCTGTGACATCGTGCAGATGGATGACGATTCCCTGAAGAAACGTTACTTCCAAGGTTAGTTTGCTCAAACCTCATTGATCAATGAGGATGAGGTACATCAAGTAAGGTGGACTGCAGGTTGGGATGACCAGGAAATAAAGCTGCATTTAAATGTTTGTTTTTTTTAATGGCCGGCACAGTGAGTTGAGTTAACTGCTACTTTAATCTCTTTGAATACAAGATAATTTTGTAGATCAGTCAGACATGAGGATGAAGTATTGGCTCACAATTAGAATACAAATGAGCTTGCAGTGTCCCTCAGTTTTACACAGTGACACATAATTTAAAAAAACTACAATAAGATGTTAGCAGACACAATGTCCATCATTTATATACATTCTATAGGAAAACCTGCCCGAGGATGTAAGGCTCCTCCTCAGCTCTTTTCTAGAAGGGTGACGAGGATGCCCCGTCGGTGGTCCTTCTTGGGCTCTCGTTCTCTGGGGGCCCTCTAGATGTCTAGGGCCTGGATCTCCTCCATGCCTGCATCATGTCCTGGGAAGCAGGGCTTTGGGTCCCCACACCTACTATTAGATAGTTACATGGAGAAACCTTCTGAATACAAGTGCACTCGCGCACACGGGTGTTCACGGACACACACTATCTTCCTTGCCTGCTGCCTCTAAGCATATCGACCATTGACGGTCTTGTGTGCTGCTCAGTAGGCATCTAGGTTGTTGCTTTGGTTTCCTTACCATGTTGTTCTCTTTACTTGTTTTCTTTTAGTCTCCAGCTGATTTTTAGTGTCTTTTCGCTCTGTACCTCTTAACCTGTTTTTCTTTCCTTCTCCGTTTCCTGAACTTCTCTTGACAAAGTCTTTCCCTTTCCTATCCACCAGTCATGTCTGTTCCAATTGTAATAAGTAAAAAAAAAAAAAAATCAAATAAATACTAAAGATCAAACAAGTGGAACAGTGTGGTAAAGCCATAATGATCCACTTGGGAAAATAAAATCTGTTGGGTATTTTTATTGGCCTTCAGTTCTGATTATACAGTGCTGTATGGGACAGGCAAAAAAGGGGGGAAGTATTATTAGCATTATTATTATTATTATGTGTAAGATATGACACTTCAGGTATAAGCCACCACTGAGTAACTTTGTTCTTCATACCTGTAATGCTATACTGCCCTCTACTGAAACTAAAGTGAAACCACAATAGAAAACAGACAGTTACTTTTATTTTTTTATTGAAATGTTTTTTTTTCTTGAAATCAGATGACAGAAGTAATAAAAAAACAAAGATAAACAAAACAGTGTAAATGATTAGGATCATTATGAAATGAAGAGAGTAACATTGCACAATATACCCATATTTGTTGTGAATACATGACACAAAAACCTACAGAAAGACAAATACGCCCATGTAAAGTGACTGTAACTAGCTTTTAACCATAAACCCCTGTACTTATGAACCTGATCTTGACTTTGTCACACACGTCTGTTCCCACTGACAATTCAGTGATAAGTAAAATAAAGTGTTATTAAATGTGAAAGGAATCTTGGACTGAAATCTTCTAAACTCTTTGTTAATTAGCATTTCCTTTCCAAACATTCTGACACAGGACGTGTCAGATAAAAACCTTGAATTAAAGTTATACTCAATAATAAAAAAACATTTCATCCTTACTGAAATGAGCAGACACCGCTTCAGCGTAACAAACAAATATTGCAATGTTGTTATGTTAAGTATGAACTGCTTCCTGTACTTGTATTTTATTTTGTTTGCCTTTCATTCTAAATGTGGTTTAAGTTATTACAAACACCACAGGTCATTGAACAGATAATATCCACAAGCGCCACTTCCAACATAACATTTGTGCATTTCCTAAAGCTTACTTACATTTGAATCACAAATGCATTTTACGTGCAACCACACTTGCAAACACATTTGTTTTCATTGCATAGTGAAAGTATCAAAGTAATCCACAATGAAAGAATATTACTCTTATTGTTACTTCTTACAGACTCTAGTTTTGCTATTGTCCTGTAGAGGCCGCCATACAAAATAAAGCTGCCTTGTATTGAAATGCATTTTAACTGCAATACACATCAGATGCACCAAAACACTTTTAAGATGTTATATGACAAATTTTCACTTTGTGCATATATTATAAACAGTTGAAGGGATCTACATGGCTGTCATACTAGGGTGGTCAGGGTCAAAGGTCATGATCTCCATGTGGATCAGACCTGATTGGAAAGAAAGAAAGGAAAGCAGTGTTAAAAAAATATGACTGAAATTTGGATAGTATTAGAATTCTGTTCATTTTACACACACACACACACACACACGCACACGCGCACGCACACACAGTACTCATAAATTATGTCTTCACATGTTGGCAACGTTTCCATCATCTCCATTCTCCAACATAACACCTGCACTTACTCTTCCACTCGCCAATAGCGAGCTCCAGGCTCTCGAAGGAGTCATCATAGGGCTGAGAGTCTGGTTCGCAGTCTGGGTCGTGATATTCAGCCACGTAAGGGTGGGACAATCCCTGCTTAGCTGTCAGCCTGGCCTCAGGATCCAGCAGCAACATCCCCTCCAACAGGTCTATAACTGGATGTATCAAGACACAAAACACTTTAAAGCAGATTTTTTTTAATTCAAAGATTCACTGCAGTAAAATCTACTCATCGCACATGTAAAATGTGCGTCACTGGATTCAGCAGCCATACTCTCCATATACACATACTTGAAATATCTGGTTTGAGCTTTAATCTAAGTGGAGTGTGAGGGAACATCTTTGTAAATAAAACTACTCAAGATTTCAGATGTGAATAAAATAAAGCAGCCCACCATCGTCATCCAAGCCTGGAAAAGCTTCCTTGAAGTTTTTCTTCTTTTGTGGAGGGAGACCTCGCACATATGATTGTGCCTGAAACACACATTTGTTTCCCTGTTAGAGCTTTATAAAACAGAAAAGATCAGCAGCAACAGCCAAACTAAAATCTCTGCAACACATGGAGAGTGTAAAAAGTAAGGCACGCAGACAAAGCCCTTCCAGAAACAACTGTTGCAGCTCCACAGCCTTTTAAAAACACCTGACTGCAAAACTCACATCTTTACTCTGCATCTTCTGCACCAGGGAGGAGTCTGGAGTCCCTGTTAGACGGAGGATCTTCTTCAGCTGATCGATACCTGAACAAGCTCGTTAAGAAAGGCTGAGAATATTCAACATGCACGAGGTAGATCTGTTGGCAGAGTATGCTTGCCAGCATTAGCTGAAAGCACTCTCAAATAAATACGGCTTCAAAACACTAACATGGTGCTAGTGAAGCTTTAAAATACAAAGTCCAAAACGAATGGTCAATAGCACGATGGCCGCATCAATCCTTTATGTACAGTAGATCATTTATCTATGGTAAAAACCCAGTTACCTTAAAGACTTCCTATTGTGTCCAGTTCTCTGGGAGCTTTTCATTAAAATCTTTAAGGTAAGTATTAAAGCTTGCTATGTTCTTAGAAGGGAGGCCAGATTTCATCATCACATACTCAAGAGTTCAGTGCTGTCCTACCTCAAAAAGGACTGTTAAAAAAATATATCATTGTTGTTCTCGTCTTGTCTTTTCTTCCCTTATCATCATTATTATTATTACTACCTTATTAAAAGTTTTAGCATTACACTTGAGTGATGGATTTAATAGATAGAAAACTGACTAAATATTCCTGCAAACATCACCAACTCTTGAGTCAAGATTGGGGCAATGACATAATATAGACGTAGATTTTAGCGATAACCTACTCTCAGCTTTCTGGTCATCGAGACACCAGGAATAACAAACTTTTACAGTGCTTCACCTGACTTTTTTTTTTTATTTCCTTAACATTCAAATAAAAAGAAATCACGCTGGGTTGTGTCTCCCATAACTGAGCATACAGTTTCATTAAAATGTGTGTGGATACTGTCCTGTCCTCGGAAAAGCACCTGGCCAGTGATCATTTCAGCCAGTATACAGGCAGCTGACCAGACATCCACTGCAGAGGAGAAGAGTTCAAAAAAGGACCTGAGTATTAGCACATTGTAGCATGTTGCAACAGTCTGTTTATATCTTAAACAAATAACTATTTGCTTTGAAGGTAAACAACATTATTACCTGTCTGGCTGTAGTGCATCCAGTTAAATATGACCTCTGGTGCTCTGTACCACCGTGTTACAACGTAACCAGTCATTTCACTCTCTGTATGTCTTGCCAGGCCAAAATCCAGAATCTGAGATCAAAGATATTTTGTTGCATCTTCATCTACAGTTAAAATGAAATGCTTTGCCTATTTTAAGCATGAATGAGAGGATGGTAAAATTATTTAAAGATCAAAAATCTAACTGCTACATCTTTTTTTATTTTAACTCCTGATTTTGACTGTATACTGCTTTTTTCTTTCATCTTACCTTTAATTCACAGTTCTCATTCACAGCGAGATTACCAGGCTTCAGATCCTACAAGACATTAAGTCATTAAGTCAGTGTATTACAACCTTAGAAAAATGAGCAGTTAATACAAAAAATAATACAGAAAAACCCAAACAGTTCAACATGTTGGGAAATAACATTCTGAATGGCTTCTTTACTTAGAGATAAAGGAATGTTTGCATCCTTTTTGGGTATTTCTCTCATTTATCTAAGATATAACTCCTTGTTTCCTCCATTGGCCTGTTGTGACCTGGAAATCAGTCAAGTCGGTGTGTGGTCATTAAAGATGTTCAAAGAGAAGGCAAATGTTAAAGGAGGAGCTATAAAAAAGGATGCACAGGGATGGGAAAGAGGCCATGTTTGTATCAGGTAATGTTTCTTCTGTTTAGTGGGTCATTCCAAGAGCTGTGTACAACTTGTACTTACAGTTTTACCTTAATGCTGGTAAAAAGCAATGACATCTCAGAATTGTCTACTTTTCATTTTCAGGCATGTGGAAGAAAATTATTTCTGAAACACTGCCAAAACACAGAGCTCTCAGGACGATGTTTTTAAATGTAAACACAAAAACCGATCACATGTTGCCTTGCAAGACTATTTGCATGAAATGAGTTACTAATCCCTCTTTTATTACTCTTAATTATTTTGCTCCATTTATTTTTATGTAAACACAATTGTACATTAATACTTTGGGTTAGGTAGCTTCATTTTGAATGCCTTTGAGCATATTTTAAAATGAACCTGAATTATTAGATTCCTCAAAGACAGTAGGCCTCAAAAATGAAAAATGTGCATTTTCTTTCAGTCTGGCATGAAAGTTGAATGAAAATGGCAAAATAGTATTTTTCCTCATTTTAAGTCTAAGAATTTCATGTTAAAAAAATATTAATACAATCCAACTTTATCTATCCATCCATTCGCTTCCGCTTAACCTTTCCAGGATCACGGGGCGCTGGAGCCTATCCCAACTGTCATAGGGCGAGAGGCAGGGTACACCCTGGAGAGGATGCTAATATGTTGCAGGGCTAACACATAGAGACAACCATTCGCACTCACTCATTAACTCATAGATTCACACCTATGGGCAATTTAGATTGGCCAATTAACCTATCCCCACTAACTGCATGTGTCTGGACTGTGGGAAGAAGCCGAAGTACCCAAGGAGAACACGGGCAGAACATGCAAACTGCACACAGAAAGACCCCGGGCTGATGGTGGAATTGAACTCGGGACCTTCTTGCTGTGCAGCAACAGTGCTAACCACCTTGCTGATTCAACTTTGTACCATTCAGAAATTTTGACTGGTTATCTTTTTTTAATGTGAAGTTTGTGCTCTAATGCCATTATCTATGTCTAATATCTGGACTACAGCTTTAAGGCTAACTGTGCCTGTGTGACAAAGTATAAATATGCCAAAATCACTTCACTGGACCATTTTCAGAAACATAAAGTCTCATTTTGCCCAATGTACCCAATGTAAATGCAAAATTGAGGACTGGAGTCAACTGAAGTAGATCAGTGTGAAAAGGGTTACTAAGCTCTTCTTGAAACTATTTTCACACATGCACTCCAGCCCTAAACTTTTCTACACTTTACCCGACCCAATAGCACAGTAATTGTCCAGTCCTGCAGTGTGATAGAAGGGATAACTGTGAAAAATATCTGGATCTACCAGTGGAGAATACTTTGAAACATCCAAGGAGATGCAGGCCACTGTCATCTCAGTAAAAAGTTCTGAAAGATCTGAAAATAGGTTAGGAATTGTCATGAAGTCTACTCCCATGCGACTTTTTAAAATATTTTTTGATTCAGACACTGCTGTCAATAAAAAATGAGGTGTAATGTGTTAAAAAGTGCTAGGACCAATTCTGTTTACATTATACATGCTTCCCTTAGGCAGTATCATTAGAAGACATAGCATACATTTTCACTGCTATGCAGATGACACCCAGCTCTATCTGTCCATGAAGCCAGATAACACACACCAATTAGTTAAACTGCAGGAATGTCTTAAAGACATAAAGACCTGGATGGCCGCTAACTTTCTGCTTCTTAATTCAGATAAAACTGAGGTTATTGTACTCAGCCCTGAAAAGCCTAGAAATATGGTATCTAACCAGATTCTTACTCTGGATGGCATTACCTTGGCCTCCAGTAATGCTGTGAGGAACCTTGGAGTCATTTTTGACCAGGACATGTCCTTCAATGCACATATTAAACAAATATGTAAGACTGCGTTCTTCCATTTGCGCAACATCTCTAAAATTAGAAATATCCTGTCTCAGAGTGACGCTGAAAAACTACTTCCAGGCTGGACTACTGTAATTCATTATTATCAATATGTCCAAAAAACTCACTGAAAAGCCTTCAGCTAATCCAAAATGCTGCAGCAAGAGTACTGACAGGGACTAGAAAGAGAGAGCAGATTTCTCCTGTTTTGGCTTCCCTTCATTGGCTTCCTGTTAAATCCAGAATTGAATTCAAAATCCTGCTCCTCACATACAAGGTCTTAAATAATCAGGCCCCATCTTATCTTAATGACCTTGTAGTACCATATCACCCTATTAGAGCACTTCGCTCTCGCTCTGCAGGCCTACTTGTTGTTCCTAGAGTATTTAAAAGTAGAATGGGAGGCAGAGCCTTCAGTTTTCAGGCCCCTCTTCTGTGGAACCAGCTTCCAGTTTGGATTCGGGAGACAGACACTATCTCTACTTTTAAGATTAGGCTTAAAACTTTCCTTTTTGCTAAAGCATATAGTTAGGGCTGGACCAGGTGACCCTGAATCCTCCCTTAGTTATGCTGCAATAGACGTAGGCTGCCGGGGGATTCCCATGATGCATTGAGTTTTTCCTTTCCAGTCACCTTTCTCACTCACTATGTATTAACAGACCTCTCTGCATTGAATCATATCTGTTATTAATCTCTGTCTCTCTTCCACAGCATGTCTTTTATCCTGTCTTCCTTCTCTCACCCCAACCGGTCGCAGCAGATGGCCCCGCCCCTCCCTGAGCCTGGTTCTGCCGGAGGTTTCTTCCTGTTAAAAGGGAGTTTTTCCTTCCCACTGTTGCCAAAGTGCTTGGTCATAGGGGGGTCATATGATTGTTGGGTTTTTCTCTGTATCTATGAAGCGCCTTGAGGCGACTTTTGTTGTGATTTGGCGCTATATAAATAAAATAAAATTGAATTGAATTGAATTAAAAACAAGTAGAAAGGCTGAGTTGTTAGACCACATACTACATGGGTGCTAACACTATGAGCAATGAGTCCTAAGTTTCATTATGCTGGCTGCAGGTCTCTGTCCTCTTTGCTAAAAAAAAAAGAAACAAAACAAAAACAAAAAAACAATGACACTGACCCAGGTAAGGTAGTTTCTGCTGAATATTTCCAATCTGTATGCTAAGCTAACTAAACTGTTAGCTAGCTCAAACGTCATACTGGTCCAGCATGAAGGTAAAAAAGTAGATTTCCCAAAATGCCAAACTATTCTTCTAACAGCACTTTAGAGGCAAACATGATTCTGAGTGAGAATGCGGTAAGTCTGGTAAAATTCAGTAATGTTCATATACCCACCCGATGAATGATCCCTGCAGAGTGAATGTACTGTGAAGAAAGAGAAGAAACTGTTTACACCCACAGTATAACACAGCATGTGTCATGTTTAATATAGCAGGCAGTTGCACAGGTTTACTACTCTGTAAACAAAGCCTCCACCCGCACCAGCAAACCCAGTTGCTGTGATGTCACAGAAGCACTGATAACAAGAAGAAAACATCTTGCGATCAAAGATTCTGGCAGTTAAATTCAAAGACACAAAGCTGGCATTGTTTCCCACTTTGAAACCAGAATTCCATACAGTATCCTGGTTACACATTGACGAGCATTACATGAGAAGCATATGTAAAGCTAACTCAGTCTAGCATCCATTAACTGAACAGGCTGGGTGTGCTCTGAGTATTTAAAATAAACACAGTTTACATTTAAATAATATAGACTGAATTTAGAACAACTTAGTAAGTCCAGAGAACTGATTCCCCAATCTTAATTTGCAAGATTTATTTCAGTTTGTGTCGCAAAGAATAAAGATTTAACAAAGGTTTAACAAATATGCCAGACACCATATTTATATACAGTCCTCCATTTTCAGTGGTGATTGGAAAGTTTTCTGACAAGTAGTTCATGGCCAGGTGAGGCCGATTAAGCAGATAAAAGGTCTGGATTTGATTTGGTAGCTGTTCACTGGACTTAGGCTGAACACAGTAAACCTGTCAGAGAAACATTGAAAAACAACAATCTGGTTCATTCTTAAAACGTAGGAAACCACTCAGCTCAGTGACAGCAAAAGGCCCGAGAGGACGATGACAACCACGGTCTGAAGATGTAGAGACTGGTCATGTTTCTCAGTAAATATCTGAGAATACAGACTTGAGCGAATACATTCATTTCGTCATGTTAGGAAGCTGTCTTTCGTTTTCACTCTGCATGTTTCACCTTGTGCTGCTGCTGCAGTATTTTATTACCTTAAAGCATTCAGTTCAGACTTGTTACTTGCTGACTGCGGCACAGTGGTGCAGCGGTTAGCACTATCACCTCACAACAAGAAGATTCATGCTTTAAACTGGAGCTTACACATCCTCTCTGTGCTTGTGCGAATTTCCTGCAGGGACTCTGGGTTAATCCGACAGATCTCAGGCATGTATGCTGGTCTAATTAGCAATTCTAAATTGGCCGTGGATCTGAGGCAGATAGAGTGTTTGAAGTGTTTAGCCTAAAGCACTTTGACTGGAAAGAAGTACTAGAAAAGCAATATATAAATGTCAGTCTATTCTATTCCATATACTCTAAGATCCAGCAATTAATTCTTGTCCTCTGTGAGCGACATGAGTCTGAAACCTCTCCATCGACCAAAAATTATGCAACGTATCAGAGTCCAACTGTAGTGTCAAGAGGACATCCTGGTTTTCCTTTTGATGCCACATTTTAGGGGGTTGGTGTAACAGAGCACGTCGACTTTCATTTAAAAATCATGAGCATTGCAGCTTCCACATTTCATGGCTACAAGGAAGGTTAGCTGATGGTTTCTTCAACCTTAGGTTCTTATCTTCAGTAGTATTTCAGCTTGTACAGTAATTTTAACTCTTTCAAAACAAAACTTTTATACAATGTCTCTTATAGTGGACAGCAGAACTTACTAACTCCTATTTGTGAGTGAGACAGATGTATAGCCGTCTGGGGATGATGTTGAGGAGGGCCAGAGCAAGATTGTGAAAGCTCAAAGGACAAACCAGCTTTCAGGGAGACTGAGCAGGGATAAAGTGACTGCACCCAGCGCCCATTGTGGATGAGAAGCAATTTGTGAGCAAGGACAAGAAAACAGAACAACACTAGCAACAACCACAAAGACCGCAGGCAGTCTGATTACATCAGGCAGTAGTTATGCAACCACGTTGCCTGGTTAATTAAATAATAATAATAATAATAATAATAATAATAATAATAATAATAATAATAATAATAGTTCTTCAAGATTTGGCAGTCGATCAAAGTGACCAATCGTCTTAACGTCCTTGATAAGGGTAAAAAGAATAATGTCTGCAGGGGAGTCAAACTTACTGCTGTCAGGTGAAGTTATGGAGGAGTAGCAGGGTGAAAGCTGTACCTCTCCTTTCTTTATCAATTCAATGTTAAACCTACTATAATTGAGTTTTTAACATGAAAACAGAACAACACTGCTTGCAACTAGCAAAACACTAATTAGACAATCTGGCTTTTAAAAAGTCACAGCATACAAACCACAGGGAGGCGCTCATCTCTGAAAGCACATATGTTCACATCTATGGCATGACTTGGATCCAGATATACTGGGTCCTAGTTATAGACAGTACAATAAGTTGAGGCAGATTCTTCAAGATTACCCATATGGAAAAGAAATAGTAAAAACTTATAAAAGACTTGCATAAGATGTGGCCTACTTCATATAGGGAATCATATAAGGCTTATATGATTTACTCATGAGAGTGGCCACTTTCTCATTACTTTCATATATTGTTTTAGTAAGTATCCAAAACATACAAGTTTCATTTATATAATTTTTCAAAGGATCTTATATCTGTTTTCACTCTTGTATGCTTTTCATACAGGTTTCACACAAGACAGATACAAACTTTATAAGATTTGTATATATCTTTTCCATAGGCAAATAGCCATTTTCAACCTGCCGTCATGATTTTACTAAGAATTGACGTCAGCATGGAAAGAAGTGCACCTCAAAAAGGAGCACCTCACATCTCACCTTTCCACAAGGGTTACACAACACTGGCACTGTCACTGCTTTCATCCCTCGCTGCTTAACTGAGAGCGAGATGACGCTCCAGCAAACACTTTCAGCTCAATGTATCACACTTAAACAGCCTCCCCACTGAGAAAATGTTATAGTCTTCATTAAGCCACTGATAATAATCAAGGAAGCACTCACCTTCAAGCCTCTTAGAAGCTGGTAGAACAGGTATGTGACGATGCGATTGCTTAATCTCTTGGTCTTCATAATGTGGCCCAGATCCTGGGCTACGAAGGGCATTACCATATAACTAGAGGGAAAAGAACAAGAGTGAGAGGCCAGCAGCGGTTTACAAACAGACAAACACACAGACAATGTAAACCAGCATGTGGGGGTTGTGGCACATTTACCACTGTGTCGCGCCCCCGCTTCCTGAAACAAATGTGTTTAGAAATGTGGAAACTGAAATGAACAGCAGTGACTTTGCAAAGTGAAATGTTTTTAAATATTCCTGGCACTGTTTTTTTTAGTTTCAGTTCATGCTTGGATGTTACTGTTATCTCATGACCTCAGGATCTGTGTCTTTTGCCCACCTTCGTCCCGTCTCTGAGTGAGTGTCTTTGTCCCCCTGTGTATGCTGTATAGTCATAGCCTTCATGTCTCAGTGTTTGCCGTGTTGTGGTTATTCCCTGTCTGTGGCGGGGCACAGTCCGCAGTGCCGCTGCAGGGAGATGGATGCACCTCGCCGGCAAAAAAGGCTGTGCTATCTGTCAGAATGATGTTGTTGTTGTGGTGTATGTGTCAGCTGTGAGCTGTGGAGCTGTAGCCGAGTGTGTGAACAGCAACCAGAAGAAAAAAAAGTGTGAAATGCTCAAAAGCATGAAAGTGTGGTCATCGGGTCTGTTGTGGTATTGCTACACTGTCACTCTTAGCAGGTTTTCTCTTGTCTGTTCATCAGACAGACAGACAGACAGCAGTCAGTAAACAGGTGCTGTCAGTTAAATGTAGTGAGATTTGGAACAGTACTGCAGCTGTAACTCATGTGTGTATGTTATATGTTTTTATTTATCTGTTGTTTTGCATTTCATTGTATTATTTTGTGTATTTTTTGTCAGGACTACATTGTTTTACATTGTCTTATGGTTTGCTCAAATTTTTATTTATTGTTTTTGAGATGAAAGGTAGCCTCCTGGCTAAGTCTGGCATATTTACATTGATACATGTTCAATAATACGCAAAGTTTTTAAGCAGAGGTTTGCTCTCTGTTCATTGTCCTGCATTCATTATCTTCACCTGTCGTTAACTGCTTTCAGCTGCGTCTTCTCTTTTGCATCAACTTTGGCCATTGGCTGCTTTTTCACATATTTTCAGTCCAGTCCTTATAAGTGACTGGACTGAAAATGAGCACAAAAGCAGAGGAATGCTTTTTTGTTCGTTAAGTCACCTATGAGCCATTCAGGCATTAAAAAAAGTCACCTATCTCAAACCAGGATGAATTAGTATTGTGTCTACACATAACAGACAACTGAGCAAAGAACTCATTTAAAATTGTTATAGGAACTAGCAGCCTGTCACAAAGTGCATTATATGCTCTAATGTTTTAGTTGAGCTAAGTTGGCTTACACAGTTTAACAGGCATAAAATAGTATTTCTGCACTCACATTCCCAAAGAGCCTTTAGCTGAAATCCTGACATGACGTGCAGTAAGTCCTTAAAGTTTTGAGGAAACTGAACAAGTGGAGGACAAAGGACAAAGTATCTGAAAGCGATGTTGTAGGGAAAAAAAAACACCAGCAAAGACCTGACACAGTACCTAAGAGATGGTGTTGTTTGAATTGTTGGACTAGAGCACTGTGAGGGATCATTTTGACAGAGAGCTGAACGAAAGGCAGCCAATGTACAAAGAAGAGCTTTGAATGCCCTTCAAGAAGCCTGGAGAACTATTCCTGAAGACGACTAAAAGAAAGCTTATCTAAGAGAGGTCAGGCTGTAAATGCTGAGTTATTTTCATGTCTGTTGATTAATAGGCCCATGCTCTGATTTCCTCTACACAGCTGTGCCTGCTTTAAATCTGCTTCTGTCTGAGAGCCTGAAGATCCTGGCCATTTAATATTATTTTTCCAGTCCCATCCTTGCATACTGAGAAGTACCCACACTCTCTGAATGATATTATGTACTGTAGATGATGAAACACACAAATTGATAGCAAAATACACCAAGGGACATTTTCTTAAACTGTTGAAGTTGCGTCTTACACAGTTTGTCACGATGGTGAAGCCCTTTCCAATCTTTACTTCTGACAGACTTGCACTCTTTGGGATTTTTTTTAACACAGTTGTGTTACTGACCTGTTGCCATGACAGTGTCAGATGTTTTACCCAGTATGTTTTTAACTTTATAGATACATACTTTGCTGAAATGTGTTGCTGAAGTCAAAATCAGGTAATTCTTTCTTTTTACATGCATCAGGTCCCAATCAGCCCAAATAGCAAAGAGAAATTAAAGATGCATGTCATGTAAGAGTTCGGGTCTTAGGAGGTTAATAATCAAAATTACTTACTTTTAGCATCTGATATATTGTGTTTGTATTTTTTTGGGTTTAAAACACAGGGTTTGTAAATCACTGCATTCTGTTTTTGTTCAAATTAACAGAGCTGAATAGTGCATTTGAAGCTTTTTACATGTGGAGACACAGTTGGACAACTGCTAAAAAGACAGCCAAAACAAACAAGAATCAGCTTGCCCTCACACTAGCTTTTTTGAACTTTTCACACATCCATCCACACACACGTACATGCACGCGCACACATGCATGCGGGGTCTCAACAAGTTGCAACAACTAGTGGGAGAATGCTACCCCTGACTTTCAACTTACAATGTTTGGAATTTCTCCAGTGTGGGGTCAGGTGTGAAGACATTAAGAAGGCAGATCACCTTTAATGAAAAACACAGTGAGGAAATTAGTAAAACACCAATAGCTCAAGAACAGACTTACAGTGTATGAAACACTTCAGGAGCTCTATATTTGTCAGGGGGTCACATACAGTTCAGTGTTGGTAGTAGGATAGGAGGTAAAATCTACTAGTTCTGGGTTCTGGGTTTTTGTGACTTTGTGACTCCTGTTTTCAAAGCTGTAAATAAAAGTAACATCTTTGTTACAGTGAGTCATTGAACATCAAAGGGATCCAACTTTGAACATCTTTGCACTATCTAAAAATAAAGTGTGATGGTTAGAAATTGTTTAAAAAAAGAAGAAGCTTGAATTAAAAACAACAACAACAACAACAAGTGATTCACATTTTTAAACATGTTTCCACATGTCAATGGAAGCAAAGCTGAAACTCATTTAAATGTTTTTCCAAGGAAAATACTGAGCGATGAGGGTTCCACCAATACACAACAGTCTTAGATCATCAAGGCCCACTGATGAGATTATGGGGCTTTTGTTGAAGGGTCAACAAAGTGTGCTTATCCTCAAAATTGACCTTTTTTTCCAGACAGGAGAAAAAAGAGCAAAGGTTATAATTAACTCATGTGTATCTTTCCCAACAGAGTCACTTTGACAGCACTAATTTTATATACTAGAGTTCTTCTAATGACATTCAAATTACAAATTTACAGCTTAGAAAAATGACAAATTCAGATGTTTCTGTCATGCTAGAGTCTGACCTTGCTGTCTGAGTAAGGATAAAGCATAAGCACCTACTGTATGACAGGGATTATAATGCTTAATGTTAATAAATCATCTTATTTTCATTGACTTTTCTTACATTGTCATGCTGTATGTGGCGGAGCAGCCTGAGCTCTCTGTAGGCCCGCGTGGCGTGGATGAGGGACTGAAAAGGCCGGTAGAGCTTCTTGATGGCCACCTTCTCCTTGGTCTTCTGGTCGATGGCAGAGCTAAATGGGACCAACCACAGACTCAGTGATTGAAAACACAGTGGCCATTGTAATCTAGCACTGCTATTAATCTGTACTAATTTCGGTGCTGAATATTCTAATCTAATCTAAAAAAATCAGTGAGCTGATAAAGTCATTGAACTAATAGAGTCATACATTGACACAATAACAAATACAATACATATATATCACATGGCTGACCAATCCATTCATTAACTAAACACTGATAAGTATTGCTGCTCTTTGGAAATGTGCTCTGAATGAGCCATGAAAATTTCCCAAACATAGAGATGAATGTTTGGTCCATATGTTGCTCATATTTGCAGTTTCCTATGCAGGACATCTGGTTTTGACTGACTGCGCTTGCCTCAAATCCACTGCAGGTCTGCCTTATATATGCCAGCGGTAGGGTGTGTTGGGATATTTGGGCCACATGTGGTCCAAATAACACTTACCAGCGCTGTACTGCACTGTAAATGCCTAAAAAATAACCCAGAATAGGTCCAACCCTAACATAACTATCTTGTTTCATAATGTTACTTTATGTTACATTACATTATGTTATTTTACATTATGTTATCTTACATCAGGTCATGTTACGTAATGCAACATTACATTGTTACGATGCATTGCATTAGCTTACATTATGTTATGTTGCCTTTGATTATGTGACCTATTTATCTGTAAAGCCAGAAATGCAGCGTTCGAAAAGTATTCACGTATTCTGCAACACTAACGAAAATCTTTATGATAATATCAGTAATACGATTCTGTCTGTCAGTAGCTTATCATTAGGCAGAGCCACGTCTGGGATATCCTGGATTCCTGCAGGCTGGGTTCTTCTGTGTTAGTGGAGAGATTCTTGTCATATCAGAGAACCTGCATTGACTTGCTGAGTGGCCTCAGGCGGACAATTGTGTTTCTGTTAACAGAAACGGATGAAAGCCAGCTAGACCCATTCAGGGAGCGAAATGAATTTCCAAGAAATTCAGAAACCTTAGTGAAAAACATTTCAAGACGATCATTTAAATATATTCAGACTAAGCAGAGAGGAATGAAGCCACACTAAGCCGTTTTTAAAACGCAACATTACCTAATGGAAAATCATTATATTACCACACACTTTAACATGTTTACCAGTTTTCCAAATCCTTTATGATTGTTGAAGTTGGGTCTTTTTGTTATTTTTGTTGTTGTTGTTTTTACATTTTGTGTTTAAAACGCCATAATAAATACTTCCCTAGAGGGGATGAATTCGTTGTTGGTACTAAACCACGTCAAATAATAGTTTAATATGTTTAGCCTTTTAGGGCAGTTTTAAACTTAATCGTAGGCCACCAAAAGACAACCAAAAAACACAACAAAAACAACTTTATAGTTTTCTGTACACAGTAGGGAAAGGAGCGATACAAATTATGTCTGCACTGTCGCCATCGCCCAGGTAAACTCACCACACTGTCCCGTAAGCTCCGGAGCCGATGGCCTGCAGGTTCGCGTACCTATGCGGGACGTCCCACGTCGTTTTCTGGATCTCCATTCTGTGGAAACCCGGTCTCACCGGGGAATCCTTCACTGGAGACTCCATGGCGCTGGGGGTTTTTTTGTTCTCCAATCGGGCTTTGACCAAGAAAGTTCTTTACAGCCTCGGTCTTGCAACCTGACAGGTGAGCTCTAGGGTAGGATCCGCATAGAGACACGCCCACGCGTCCTAGTAGCCTGCCCCCGGTCACGTGAGTAGCTGAATCGAGGGTTATCGGCTCGTGCCTGACCTGTAAAACCACATATACCTTTTCAGCCGAGCCAAAGCTGAATATTATTTTTCCAGTCCCATCTTTGCTTACTGAGAAGTACTCACACTCTCTGAATGATATTATGTACTGTAGATGATGAAACACACAAATTGATAGCAAAATACACCGAGGGACATTTTCTTAAACTGTTGAAGTTGCGTCTTACACAGTTTGTCACGATGGTGAAGCCCTTTCCAATCTTTACTCCTGACAGACTTGCACTCTTTGGGATTTTTTCAGCCAGCGCATATTGGGAATGGTACAGGCACCGATCGGTTTTCTATCGCCCATTTGCTGGGAGTAAGGGCGCCCTCCGTTTGCGAGGTGCGCCTGCTGCTTGCGGCACAGGGAGGAGAGGGCGGGGGAGTAGCATCTAATAACCAACTCGCAAAATAACACAAAATAAAAACAAAACAACAAACACGAAAACACCAGACATTATGAAACAGACTTATAATTTGCACCGATGTTTTTTCGAAATTCTATACGGGAAAAGTGAGCGCGAGAGCCCTCGGTGCGCCTGCTCGCTGCTGAAGTCAAAGTAAACTTTATTGTCATCTCCGCTACACAAGTCCAGTATATAGAGAGAGGAGACGATGAGGCTCCAGTTACAGCTCTGCAAGTAAACAAATAATAAATATAAGAACAGTAAGAAAATATACCCTTTAGGACTCGGGGTAAAGCGATCAATAACAATTTAAAGTTTATAATTTACAGTTCTATGATTTAAAGTCTCACACACAACCCGTCGAAAGAGGAGGGAGACCTGCTGCTTCCAAGTAGAGCACATTTCATTCATAATGTTGTAAATTATGTATTCATGATTTGAATCCTGGTTTGTGTGAAATCCCAGAAATACACCTTAGACAAAGTGAATCTGTGAACTAAGGTGTAGGTCTATTAGGTTATGTTGTGGTGATCCTCGAGTTGGGGGACTTGTGTTCATACTGGAGTGCAAAATTAAAACCAATGGAAGATGGACAAGAAAAGTTCAAAGCCATCAAGTCCTCAGTTTAGAAAAAAGAGAAAAGAAGAGGAGGAGAAACGAGCAAAAGATACAGGTAAGCAGATGTGTCATTGGATAATGCAGTGGTTCCCAAACGTTTTTTGCTGGGCCCCCCTTTGTTTTACAAGAAAATGTTCTCGCGCCCCGCGTGCACGCGCGCACGCACACATCCTCCAACCACACACACCCATATTTTGCTCCATTGCGGTTTATTTCACACCTCAAACATTTAGTAAACAATTAAGCAAATACATGTAATCTACAATAAATTACAAGTAGTAAGAAAATAAGCTACTAACTATTTTATGCTGCGTCTGCACCTACACAGGTCCACACGTAAACGACGTTTCGAATCACCGAAAACGGAGATTTTTTTTAAACTCTTTTTTTTTTTGCATTTACATGTGGACAAGGAATACAGTTTGTCACGCAAAGTCAAAGGTATGTGCCTTTTTTCACGTCACACTGTGCGCCACGTTATTGTTTACATGAGATGAATTGCAGAATGGCAGATAGAGACAAAATACTATTAATCTGACTATCTGCAGGTTTTACACGCTTACATACACAAGCAGTTAATGTCCCTCCATTTACAAAGGCAGAGGCGTCACGATGTGATTATTTTACGTGTAGTTGTTTTTTTCCTGTGCAATAATATTCAACATTGCTATCTGAAGGAAATTGCCGTCCCGGGTTTCCTCCGTGGCGTGAGCGATAAGCAGAGTTCTGTCCTTTCCTTCTAAGATTCCTAATTATTTAAAGTAACACTCAGGTATGCCGTTCAGCTGGGTTAGTTACAGCGCCGGGAGCAGCTTGGGAGAACAAGGAAACACAGACTGCTTCAGGTTGCCTTCCCAAATCAACTCAAAGGTTTATTTGATACACAGCAGTTTATATAGAGGAAAAAAGGTTCGTGTGTCAGCTTTCCCAGTTCAAACCGGTACAGACTAAATAAGGAAACGTCTTCCTGCCTTCTGAGCAAAGTATCCCTTGTGTAGTTTATCAGTTCAGCTATAATTTATGATCATCCCAGCAAAATACACTCCTAGACATAAAATACAGAGTTCTTTCATTAGTGAATTCTGAAACAAACCACCTAGCCTTTAACGAGCCTTTTCCAGGAGATAAAGAAAAAGGGAGGATGGGAATAAGGAAGTGGTCTCATCTCTGTGGTGTTTTCGACCTTGGGGGACCAGCTTGTGAGTCTTACACCTTAATTCTTGGGTCACAGAGAAAGAGAAAAACAACTAGTAGATGGGCCTTATTGAGTAACTCTTTTCTGTATAATATCACAATAAAACAATATCCTGTAAATGCTACTATGGTATCAAAATATCACAACAGTTCTCTCCTTTTATCATGAAATGATAACATAGTATAAAGACAGAATGTAATAACATAATATAAAGACAAATCATAAATGTGAAACAAATCATAAATGTAACTAGTCCTTTGAGGAAGCTTAATATCAAAATTTTAAAAAGAAGAAAAGAAAGAGAAGAAAACGTCATTCTTTTCTTAGACAATCGAGTAATTTACAATCTAATGCTCAATACATACATCAGGATCATCATTGATGACATCTGACACATAATCTGGGTCAATTTGTGCCAATTGCAAATACATTGAAGTAGCTGTACTAGTAGCTATACGGGTTATCATTGAACGTACACAGGGTACCACACAACAGACAATAATCATCAAAAACATGCTGCAACGGTTACAAAGGCTACAATTAGTTCCTTCCATCTTCCAAACGTGTCCTGTAGCCACTTATGTAGCCACTGACCGTGACCTGTATTGGCAATTAGTTCTATCTGCAATGCTTCAAGTTTATTCATAGCTTGTGTGAATGAACCGTTAGGAGCGGTATTATTGGGAATGAAAGTACAGCATACATCAACGGTTACTAAACCACAGGTACCGGTCCAATTAACAGGTAAAGCTAATCTAAGGGTATTATTGCACAACCAATAAGCATGTGGGATTGGTCTGGTCAGGCGCGTGACCATGTGTGATTTAACTAACTCCCCCCAGTCAGTGTCATTTAATACACCGTCTGGGGGAACAATGATCGAGTCTCTGCTCGAACTTGAACTGTGTGTGTGTTCCTCCAGATATGATACAACTTCAGCCACAGAGACAGCTAGCCATGTCTCATTACAGCGTGCACCTGGGGAGTCAGAGAAGAATGTATAGTTATCCTTTGTATAATCTATGTGTGTGTCTGGGCCAGTTAACTTTAGTCTGCGCAGACATATCATACTAGTATTAAAATGGAGAGGGATCTGTCCTAAGGGCAGTGAGGGCTTTAACCTATTCTTAGGGCATTTCATTGGGGCGCAGGTCCCTGCGGTGTCATTAGATAACTTCAATAATTCGCCCAATGGAGTCTCAGGGTTAGTTGGTGTGTGTGTGTGTCTAAGTAGGCAGTCGAGAGGGCTCAGAGTCAACTGTAAAGTGTCTTTAAAGAGAGCATTATCTCCGCCGATTTTCTCTAGTCCCTCAGTGAGGGGGAAACCGGATATGGGGTATCCTACTATTACCTGTTCTGGATTAGCCTTTGAACAGACATAACAGTTACTGTTTCCTAAATCACGAGCGGCTGTTCTGGCATTTTCATACCAGGCGTTAGCTCCTGCTCTAGAGGGCGCATAAGATGGTTTATTAGTGGCGTCTATGTTGCTATTTACTGATTTTAGGGAGCGTGAGGAGTGCATTAAGTAGGTGTCTTGCAAAATGGAGCATGAGGTATAGTCAGCAAAATATGACCTGCAGAAATGTGAACATGGTTGCAGTTTACAATACAAAATAGCAAAGAGAAATCCTAAGGTTAATGCGATAGATATGATAAATAACCTAAATATATAAGAAAAACAGTTCTTCAGTCGTCTTCTGGCCTGGTCCCAGGTTCGAGAGACATTGAATAAGCGTCGTATGATGACAATGGGCATTTCATTTTCTCCATTATCAGGATGGAATGAGTCTAGCTTTATCAGGTTAGACATCATGTGGTACTTTTGGCTTTCTGTTCCTGCTGGATGTTTGAGTACCTTGTTGTTGTTCTTTCAGACGTTGTGTGTTAATCAGTGATTGCGTGTGTGTATGTACATTGGATCCTGGCGCTGGCTCGCCTGAGATGTCATCTACCCGTGTGTTTATTTGCTCTGGTTCCGGGCGCTGGCTCGCCGGAGATGTCGTCTGCTTGATCCGACGCCTGAGATGGTCCGATTGGGCTGGTCTTAACCCTGCTGGCATGAATCCACTGAGGTTGTCCGTCTGTGAGGATGCTGGTTCTTCGTCACTGCCAGTACAGTCTGGGGCTGGAACACGCGCGGCCTCCCAGAGTGTCCTTGGTTTTAGTGGCTTCTCCAACATGCATCTCCTTGTCTCCACTGGTGGAACTGTGGAGGGGAAAGGCTGAGAGAGACAAACTTTCTGATAGTTATTATTCAGTGTTTCTACCAGGTTGTGAACATCAGTGGACAATGCAATATACATCACCTTCTACTAGCGGTGCCCCTCTGGAAGCTGACCATGGTGTTGGAAATAGTCTTATTTCAAATGGAAATAATTTGGTTACTGCAGATTGAGTCATTCTAATCTCACACAGGACTTGAGTAAGTAATTTGACCCAGGTCATTAAAGTTTTAGCACACTTTTGAATTACTTCTAATGTGAATGAAGATCCTCTATCACTGTTAATCTGGTGAGGTATTCCGAATCTGGGTATTATTTCATTGCTCAACTTTTGACAGACTACTTCTGCAGTTTCTTTTGAGGTTGGATAAGCTTCTACTCATTTACTAAATTGATCCACTATTACCAGTAAGTACTTGATGCTTCCTTGCGCTGGCATATGTGTAAAATCAATTTGTAATGTATGAAATGGAAAATCTGGTTGTGGTAAATGCTGATGTTTTGCTTTTGATTTTCCTACATTAGTTCGTGCACATGTTAGACAGGTTGCTAATATGCTTTTTACTGCATGTGATGTTTTCTCAATTACAAATCTTTATTTTATTGCCCCTATTACCCCTCTTTGTCCGACATGACTCACACAGTGAAAATGTCGGGCAAGGACTGGCATCAGGGAATATGGGAGGGCAATCAAACCCTTAAGATTTTGTATAGGCCATGTCTGTCATCTAAGGTACAGTCATTATTCTCCCAATAGGTGTAATCACATGCAGAGGCTTGCTCTTGTATAAATTTTAAATCAACATTTGTGTCTAAATAGTCTGGGAGTGTAACAAGTGGCAGCTGTAGGGGCACAGATAATACTTCCTGCGGAGGTGGGAGCTGTGATGCAGCTGCAGCCTTGGCTGTCACGTCTGCTAAGGCATTACCTGTTGCTTCGTCTGTGTCAGCTGTACTGTGTCCTTTCGTTTTTACAACTGCAACGGCCGATGGCAGCTGTATAGCCTGAAAAAGTCTTTGAACAAAATCACAATTTAGCAATTTATTTTCCATCAGCAGATCTAAATCCTCTCTGTCTCCACAATGTGCCAAAGTCATGCACAACGCCAAACGCATAGCGGCTGTCTGCGTAAATTGTCACATGCTTATCCAAATGTAGCTCACAGGCGCGTATTAAAGCCATGAGCTCTGCTTTTTGTGCTGAGTGAAATGGTAATGAGTGAGCCTCTAGTATGATGTCAGGCACTGTTACCACTGAATAGCCACAAAGAAATGAGTTGTCACTCGGCCTTGAACAGGAACCGTCCACATAAACCGTGGCTGAGTCTGGGATAGGTGTTTGCTCTAAATCTGGACGTGGTGCTGTGGATTCCTGTATACGTGTCATGCAGTCATGATCATCAAGCCTGTCTGAGCCATCCTGTCGGTCAGAAGAACACAGCATAGGATCAATAAATGTGAGATTTGCGTATGTTGTTTAGTTATGTTTGCTAGAATGGTCGTGACCTGGTGATTGGTGTGTAGAATAGTGTCATGTGAGAGTGTAAGCTTCTCGCAGTCCCTTATCATGATAGAGCAAGCTGCTACTGCCCTCAGGCAGGCCGGCATTCCTGAACAACCACGGACAGCACCTTTGAGTGGCGGAGATCAGCACTCCCTGTAATGCATTGAAAGAGGCAGTCATTTCTGTGGACCACAGTATTCGAGGAGGCTTGTCTTTTTTACAACAGTCACGCAGAATGTGGTCATGAAAAGAACAGTCTGGTATCCACTGTCTGCAATAGTTCACCATGCCTAGGAAGGACAACATTTCCTTCTGTGTAGTGGGACGAGGGACGGAGGTCACAGCTTTGACCCTGTCTGCAGTCATGGAACGTTTTCCGTGAGACAGTGTGAATCCCAAATATTGAACAGAAGTCTGACAGTACTGCATTTTCTTTGCTGATGCTTTGTGGCCAGTCTTTTGGAGGTGCTGGAGAAGCATGTGTGTAGCAGTTTGACACAGTTTTTCACTTTCAGCACAGAGGGGAGGTCATCCACATGTGGATCAGGGTGCAGCCCTGGAGGAGTGAAGCACCATTGAGAAAGCAGCAGAGCTGTCTATCATGCCTTGGGGCAAACGAGTCCAAGTGTACTGCTTATTTCTATGTGTGAATGCAAATAACGGCTGTGTGTCTTCATGCACAGGTACTGAAATCCACCACGGTAAAGTGTGTATGCAATGCATGTCAATATGCTGTGAACATCTGAAACGAGAGGTGGCAGAGGAATGTTGACTGCATTAATTTGCCTTAAGTCTTGTATGAAACGCCATACGCCAGGTTTGTTAGGCTTTGGCACAGGATTGACAGGAGTGTGGGCTTTATTGCTCCTGTAGTCAATAAATCTCCTATCATGACATCTAGGGCTGCGGCTTTTTCGGCAGAAATGGGATGTTGCTTGACATATACTGGCTTGTTGTGTTTTAATAGGTGTACGTGATAAAGTCAATAAATCATATATCATTCTCACTTTTTGACCACAATGTCATATTCTGGTATTCAGCTGGCAATGTAACTGCAGAAATAGTACAGTGGATAGGGTAGGTTAGATCTATGTGACGACATATTTCGTAACCTATGTCTGAGTTATGTAACAAAATCACTGTTTGACCTTCACTTGTGTGAGCAGTTATCATGTTGTTGAACAGTGTGAGAGAAACAAAAGTGTGGCTCCCAGTCATGGGATTACCTGTTAGTGGCGTCTGTACACGTTTTTTTGGCACAGTGTGTGACATAGAGTACCGGACAAAAAGGATGTTGAGTTCATTCTCTGCTGAGGGTCCAGCTGACACAGAGGATGTTCCTTCTCCATCATGTCGGTACATAGGGCAGAGAAAACATAAGCTGTTATCAGTGTCAGCAAACATTTCACCCTTTATGTTAAATTAAATACACAAATTCATTTTTGCTTTGGGTGTCTGCGGCTGCTGGAAAACTGAGCTAAATTTGCACCTGTGGGGCCATTATTGCATGCTTCCCTTTGTTGCCAGTTACCTTGTCTGGAAGAGCTCCGCTGACGCCTAGTGGCAGGAACTTGTACTGCGTTCTGTGGTCGAGGCGCGTGTGCCCTGTTGGTGGCTGCAAAGCGACATTCTCTGGACCAGTGTCCTACCATTCCACAGCAAAAACACACATCTCTACTTTTATCTTTCCGTCCTCTGAAACTTCCTTGCTGTGCTGGAGCGGGTAATCCTGCATACATTAGTTTCTCACTTTCCTCTGAGCCTTCTACATCAAAATTCAACTTTATCTTAACACTTTTAGCTTTCGTGGTAGTATCTGCACTGGCCTTCAGTTTTACTGACCTGTTTTCTGGCGATAATCGTTCGGGATAGGGCTCCGGAAATAAATTAGAATGCATTGTACTTACAGTCCGTAAGTTGTAAACAAAGTCAGTCACATAAGCACTTCCGCATGTTCTGGATACGTGATCATGGACGTCTTCACCGATTCGCGGACGTAGGTTACACGTAACCGGAAATGGGAGTTGTACTGAGCCGTTATTTGAGACTTTATTTTGTATTTTATTAATTTTTGGTTTTACAGGTACTTTAGATTTTTTATCGGACCTGTCTGTGGTCTTTGAATTATTCTGACCCATGTTCAGTGATTTCCAGAGGGGTTTACACGCTAGGAGGATTTAGGTTAGTATTTTCGCTGCGGCACAGCTGAGGTCACTTTAAATTTATTGCTAGCAATTTTGTTTGGGTGAGCAACTCTCACTTAACGAGCAACTTCTCGCTTAACAACAGGCAACTCCCTGTGTCTTTCTGCTTTTAATTTACTGCTTTTAACCCTTGAGACCCGTGTTTTTTGTTTTTTTTTTGTTTTGTTTTTTTTTTTAAAAGAAAAATTAAACAATTAATTATTATTATTATTATTATTTTTTACGTATAAATGTGTTGTGTCTTTCCACTTGATTATAACTGATTTATTTATAACATTTTATATAAAAGAAAAACGAGAAGCACATTAATTCATAGTAATTTAACATAAAATTGTTTGATAGTGTTAATTTGGAAAGCCACAACTCTAGCGGGTCCACCAACACCACACAAGGGTTAATTTACTTTATTCGGGGACTGAGGAAGTCGTCAGTGTATCTCTCTGGATCACTAAGTGAAACTTCGTCAGCATATCCCGTTTTTTTTTATGGATCGATCACTGAGAGAGGTATAATACGGTCTTTATATAAATATGAAAGACGTGTATTTACCTTCTGTCAGCCATCCCACTTCTGACACCAAAATTGAAGGAAATTGCCGTCCCGGGTTTCCTCCGTGGCGTGAGCGATAAGCAGAGTTCTGTCCTTTCCTTCTAAGATTCCTAATTATTTAAAGTAACACTCAGGTATGCCGTTCAGCTGGGTTAGTTACAGCGCCGGGAGCAGCTTGGGAGAACAAGGAAACACAGACTGCTTCAGGTTGCCTTCCCAAATCAACTCAAAGGTTTATTTGATACACAGCAGTTTATATAGAGGAAAAAAGGTTCGTGTGTCAGCTTTCCCAGTTCAAACCGGTACAGACTAAATAAGGAAACGTCTTCCTGCCTTCTGAGCAAAGTATCCCTTGTGTAGTTTATCAGTTCAGCTATAATTTATGATCATCCCAGCAAAATACACTCCTAGACATAAAATACAGAGTTCTTTCATTAGTGAATTCTGAAACAAACCACCTAGCCTTTAACGAGCCTTTTCCAGGAGATAAAGAAAAAGGGAGGATGGGAATAAGGAAGTGGTCTCATCTCTGTGGTGTTTTCGACCTTGGGGGACCAGCTTGTGAGTCTTACACCTTAATTCTTGGGTCACAGAGAAAGAGAAAAACAACTAGTAGATGGGCCTTATTGAGTAACTCTTTTCTGTATAATATCACAATAAAACAATATCCTGTAAATGCTACTATGGTATCAAAATATCACAACACTATCAATACATTTTTCAAAAAATGCCTCTCTGTGCAAAATGGGTTCAAAAACAT
This sequence comes from Astatotilapia calliptera, assembly GCF_964374335.1. Classification (NCBI taxonomy): domain Eukaryota; kingdom Metazoa; phylum Chordata; class Actinopteri; order Cichliformes; family Cichlidae; genus Astatotilapia; species Astatotilapia calliptera. The sequence goes on from NC_137441.1 coordinate 22,904,271, forward strand.
AAACTGCTGTGGGATACTGTTTGTCCGTGATTTGAACCGGGGGAACAAATCGTGGGATCAGCCTGATATTATTTGTATCCCGCTGTAACTTTACTGTATAAAGAAGTAACATCTCCAAAATGTCAGGAGTATCTAGTCATTACAAGAAGTGTTTGTGAACTAAAAATCACGAATGTGGGACACTGTTTGTCCGTGATTTAAACAGCCCAGCGCTGTTCCCAACCCAGGGAAAAGCAATTCTGCAGGGGAGACCTACCTCGGCACTTGTGCGGGTGAAACCAAAGGGCTGACATGCTTCACCATATTTTCTAGTCTTTGGCTTAGAATGAAGTTGGTTTGGAAACATATTCAGCGATGCTTCAGCTCCTGCTTTGCGTTTCTGTAGGCGCCCGTGCTAGCAGTGTCCAAGCGTCAGTGTCAATTGTTGATTTGTCCTGTTCTCATTGTATGACGAATTATGATGGCTGTTTGGTAGCCGTTTGCATACAATGCATACTCTCTCTCTCTTCATGTGTGTGTGTGTGTGTTTTTGTTGTTGTTGTTGTTTTCTTTTTACTTATGTAAACTGTGCATTAATCAACAGCATTTGTAGCTATAATGTTCGAGTTCCCTTTTGGCTTTTCTGATTCATATGAATATATAGAAGAAATCTGTGCATGGTCCTTGTGTGAAAGGTGGCACCACCAACAAATTCACAGTGGAAACAAGGTATTTATGACGGATTCATGGTGAAGTGTCACAAATCTATGAGGGGCCGTACAAGCCAAAATTCATACTTTCACTCTCACATACATATATTCTTCTTCCATGCACATGTATTGTCACTCTCACATACATATATTTTCACTCTCACATACATGTATTGTCACTCTCACATACATACATTTTCACTCTCACATACATGTATTTTCACTCTCACATACATGTATTTTCACTCTCACATACATGCATTTTCATTTATGCATTCCTACATTTTGCTCTCATTTACATGCATTCAAAATGCATTTAATCTTACAAATAATATATGTATGTAAGAAGAGAATGCATACATATCTGAAGAAAATATATGTATGCAAGATAATAATGTATGTGAATGAAAGAGTATAGTGGAAACGGAAGGAGTTTAATGGAAACGGAAGGCTGGGTGTCTGTACCGCTGTTATTGGCTGAGAAGCACGCGCGGGTCACTTTCAAGTGTCTGACAGCATGGAGGGGGGGAGAAGAAACTCGAGTTCTTCAGCAAGCTGTCGGGTTGTTAAGAAATATTTTATCATCTCCTGAAACGGTCACAACGTTGTCCTCGTCACTTGATCGAGATGGGACGGGCTCAACTGCACCCAGTGTTACCCACAGCACGGTGGAAAGTGAGATGAGGGAACTTTTTAGACCAGCTAACACCCGGGTAGCTTCAACGAGTCAAGTAGCTACACGGAGTTCGACTGGAGTGGGGCAGTCTTTGCGATATCAGACCCAGAAACACTTTGGCAACTGGAACTGCAGATCAAGGAAAAGGTAAGAAAAAAACAGTTTGCCACTTAACTATACAACTGCGAAATACAAAATACGAAATGTGCTTTGCTGATTTAGCAACGCACTTTGTTACCCTTATAAATTTTTAGCCCTAGCTAATTTATTCAGCAGCATCCACATTAAGAACAGTAAAGACCGTGGCATTTATTTCAATATTAGTGGCTGTTTGTACTTGTGACCCGAGTGTAAGTTGATGCTTACTTTAGGATTAATTTATATTAAATCTTCTTTATTAATGTGGGAGGTGGTAGCTACATTAGCCTGCTAAATAAAAGGTTGGGTTAATTTTCTTGTTGTTTTTGTTTAGTTTTGTATTTATTTATTTATTTATTTTTTGGGGTAGAATTTTAATCTTGCTAGAAGACATCAATCCAACTCTGTGTTGTGAGTGGATCAATATCTGTACCACTGTAGAGGTAGATAAACATGGATGCCAAGTCCAGTTTCTACAGTGTATGAAATAAGAAAAAAAGAAATATGATTGGTGTCTTTTTTGTTCTTTAGTCAAAGTAAAAAGTAATAGCAAATGTTTCTATGTATGCCTCTTTGTAGGCGTATTTCATTTTAAAGAGCAGTAAAAAAATCCTTATGCAGTTTATTTTTTGAGCTTTTGTGATTGAAGGGGCCGCACTGTAGTTGAACTGGAGCATTTAGATTTTCTTTCACTGTACTATATATATATATATATATATATATATATATTAGGGGTGCAACGATACACAAAATTCACGGTTCGGTTCGATACTTTGGTGTCACGGTTCGATATTTTTTCGATACAAAAAAATGTTCATGCCTTTTT